>NC_072770.1:37420849-37720849 GCF_022539595.1 Amphiprion ocellaris
TGAAAAACACTCCAGAAAGGTTTTCTTTGAAAAAAAAATCATCATGAATTTTGGCGCAAAAAAAACGCCATAGTATACTATGTCGAAAAAAAAATGAAATTTTTCAACATGTTGTAAAAACGTGCCATATGATGAAATAATGTAAAGGAGGCCGTGAAACACACTCCAGAAAGGTTTTCTTTGAAAAAAAAATCATCATGAATTTTGGCGCAAAAAAACGCCATAGTATACTATGTCGAAAAAAAAATGAAATTTTTCAACATGTTGTAAAAACGTGCCATATGATGAAATAATGTAAAGGAGGCCGTGAAACACACTCCAGAAAGGTTTTCTTTGAAAAAAAATCCATCATGAATCTTGGCGCAAAAAAACGCCATAGTAAACTATGTCGAAAAAAAAATGCGATTTTTCAACATGTTGTAGAAAGGTGCCATATGATGAAATAATGTAAAGGAGGCCGTGAAAAACACTATGGTAAGGTTTTCTTTGAAAAAAAAAAAATCATCATGAATTTTGGCGCAAAAAAACGCCACAGTAAACTATGTCGAAAAAAAAAAGAAATTTTTCAACATGTTGTAAAAACGTGCCATATGATGAAATAATGTAAAGGAGGCCGTGAAAAACACTCCAGAAAGGTTTTATTTGAAAAAAAAATCATCATGAATTTTGGCACAAAAAAACGCCATAGTATACTATGTCGAAAAAAAAATGAAATTTTTCAACATGTTGTAAACCCGTGCCATATGATGAAATAACGTAAAGGAGGCCGTGAAACACACTCCAGAAAGGTTTTTTTTGAAAAAAAAATCATCATGAATTTTGGCGCAAAAAAACGCCACAGTATACTATGTCGAAAAAAAAATGAAATTTTTCAACATGTTGTAAAAACGTGCCATATGATGAAATAATGTAAAGGAGGCCGTGAAAAACACTCCAGAAAGGTTTTCTTTGAAAATAAAATCATCATGAATTTTGGCGCAAAAAAACGCCTTACTATACTATGTCGAAAAAAAATGCGATTTTTCAAACATGTTTTAAAAATGTGCCATATGATGAAATAATGTAAAGGAGGCCGTGAAACACACTCCAGAAAGGTTTTATTTGAAAAAAAAAATCATCATGAATTTTGGCACAAAAAAACGCCATAGTATACTATGTCGAAAAAAAAATGAAATTTTTCAACATGTTGTAAACCCGTGCCATATGATGAAATAACGTAAAGGAGGCCGTGAAACACACTCCAGAAAGGTTTTTTTTGAAAAAAAAATCATCATGAATTTTGGCGCAAAAAAACGCCATAGTATACTATGTCGAAAAAAAATGCGATTTTTCAAACATGTTGTAAAAACGTGCCATATGATGAAATAATGCAAAGGAGGCCGTGAAACACACTCCAGAAAGGTTTTCTTTGAAAAAAAAAATCATCATGAATTTTGGCGCAAATAAACGCCATAGTATACTATGTCAAAAAAAAAAAGAAATTTTTCAACATGTTGTAAAAACGTGCCATATGATGAAATAATGTAAAGGAGGCCGTGAAAAACACTCCAGAAAGGTTTTCTTTGAAAATAAAATCATCATGAATTTTGGCGCAAAAAAACGCCTTACTATACTATGTCGAAAAAAAATGCGATTTTTCAAACATGTTTTAAAAATGTGCCATATGATGAAATAATGTAAAGGAGGCCGTGAAACACACTCCAGAAAGGTTTTATTTGAAAAAAAAATCATCATGAATTTTGGCGCAAAAAAACGCCATAGTATACTATGTCGAAAAAAAAATGAAATTTTTCAACATGTTGTAAAAACGTGCCATATGATGAAATAACGTAAAGGAGGCCGTGAAAAACACTCCAGAAAGGTTTTCTTTGAAAAAAAAAATCATCATGAATTTTGGCGCAAAAAAACGCCTTACTATACTATGTCGAAAAAAAATGCGATTTTTCAAACATGTTTTAAAAATGTGCCATATGATGAAATAATGTAAAGGAGGCCGTGAAACACACTCCAGAAAGGTTTTATTTGAAAAAAAAAAATCATCATGAATTTTGGCGCAAAAAAACACCATAGTATACTATGTCGAAAAAAAAATGAAATTTTTCAACATGTTGTAAACCCGTGCCATATGATGAAATAACGTAAAGGTGGCCGTCAAAAACACTCCAGAAAGGTTTTTTTGGAAAAAAAAATCATCATGAATTTTGGCGCAAAAAAACGCCATAGTATACTATGTCGAACAAAAAATGCGATTTTTCAACATGTTGTAAAAACGTGCCATATGATGAAATAATGTAAAGGAGGCCGTGAAACACACTCCAGAAAGGTTTTCTTTGAAAAAAAAATCCATCATGAATCTTGGCGCAAAAAAACGCCATAGTAAACTATGTCGAAAAAAAAATGCGATTTTTCAACATGTTGTAGAAAGGTGCCATATGATGAAATAATGTAAAGGAGGCCGTGAAAAACACTATGGTAAGGTTTTCTTTGAAAAAAAAAAAATCATCATGAATTTTGGCGCAAAAAAACGCCACAGTAAACTATGTCGAAAAAAAAAAGAAATTTTTCAACATGTTGTAAAAACGTGCCATATGATGAAATAATGTAAAGGAGGCCGTGAAAAACACTCCAGAAAGGTTTTCTTTGAAAATAAAATCATCATGAATTTTGGCGCAAAAAAACGCCTTACTATACTATGTCGAAAAAAAATGCGATTTTTCAAACATGTTTTAAAAATGTGCCATATGATGAAATAATGTAAAGGAGGCCGTGAAACACACTCCAGAAAGGTTTTATTTAAAAAAAAAAATCATCATGAATTTTGGCGCAAAAAACGCCATAGTATACTATGTCCAAAAAAAATTCAATTTTTTAACATGTTGTAAAAACGTGCCATATGATGAAATAATGCAAAGGAGGCCGTGAAACACACTCCAGAAAGGTTTTCTTTGAAAAAAAAAATCATCATGAATTTTGGCGCAAATAAACGCCATAGTATGCTATGTCGAAAAAAAAAAGAAATTTTTCAACATGTTGTAAAAACGTGCCATATGATGAAATAATGTAAAGGAGGCCGTGAAAAACACTCCAGAAAGGTTTTCTTTGAAAATAAAATCATCATGAATTTTGGCGCAAAAAAAACGCCTTACTATACTATGTTGAAAAAAAATGCGATTTTTCAAACATGTTTTAAAAATGTGCCATATGATGAAATAATGTAAAGGAGGCCGTGAAACACACTCCAGAAAGGTTTTTTTTGAAAAAAAAATCATCATGAATTTTGGCGCAAAAAAACGCCATAGTATACTATGTCGAAAAAAAAAAGAAATTTTTCAACATGTTGTAAAAACGTGCCATATGATGAAATAATGTAAAGGAGGCCGTGAAAAACACTCCAGAAAGGTTTTCTTTGAAAATAAAATCATCATGAATTTTGGCGCAAAAAAACGCCTTACTATACTATGTCGAAAAAAAATGCGATTTTTCAAACATGTTTTAAAAATGTGCCATATGATGAAATAATGTAAAGGAGGCCGTGAAACACACTCCAGAAAGGTTTTATTTAAAAAAAAAAATCATCATGAATTTTGGCGCAAAAAAACGCCATAGTATACTATGTCCAAAAAAAAATTCAATTTTTTAACATGTTGTAAAAACGTGCCATATGATGAAATAATGTAAAGGAGGCCGTGAAAAACACTCCAGAAAGGTTTTCTTTGAAAATAAAATCATCATGAATTTTGGCGCAAAAAAACGCCTTACTATACTATGTCGAAAAAAAATGCGAATTTTTCAAACATGTTGTAAAAACGTGCCATATGATGAAATAATGTAAAGGAGGCCGTGAAAAACACTCCAGAAAGGTTTTCTTTGAAAATAAAAATCATCATGAATTTTGGCGCAAAAAAAACGCCTTACTATACTATGTCGAAAAAAAATGCGATTTTTCAAACATGTTTTAAAAATGTGCCATATGATGAAATAATGTAAAGGAGGCCGTGAAACACACTCCAGAAAGGTTTTATTTGAAAAAAAAAATCATCATGAATTTTGGCGCAAAAAAACGCCATAGTATACTATGTCGAAAAAAAATGCAATTTTTCAACATGTTGTAAAAACGTGCCATATGATGAAATAATGCAAAGGAGGCCGTGAAACACACTCCAGAAAGGTTTTCTTTGAAAAAAAAATCATCATGAATTTTGGCGCAAATAAACGCCATAGTATACTATGTCGAAAAAAAAAAGAAATTTTTCAACATGTTGTAAAAACGTGCCATATGATGAAATAATGTAAAGGAGGCCGTGAAAAACACTCCAGAAAGGTTTTCTTTGAAAATAAAATCATCATGAATTTTGGCGCAAAAAAAACGCCTTACTATACTATGTCGAAAAAAAATGCGATTTTTCAAACATGTTTTAAAAATGTGCCATATGATGAAATAATGTAAAGGAGGCCGTGAAACACACTCCAGAAAGGTTTTATTTGAAAAAAAAAATCATCATGAATTTTGGCGCAAAAAAACGCCATAGTATACTATGTCGAAAAAAAAAAAAGAAATTTTTTCAACATGTTGTAAAAACGTGCCATATGATGAAATAATGTAAAGGAGGCCGTGAAAAACACTCCAGAAAGGTTTTCTTTGAAAATAAAATCATCATGAATTTTGGCGCAAAAAAAACGCCTTACTATACTATGTCGAAAAAAAATGCGATTTTTCAAACATGTTTTAAAAATGTGCCATATGATGAAATAATGTAAAGGAGGCCGTGAAACACACTCCAGAAAGGTTTTATTTGAAAAAAAAAATCATCATGAATTTTGGCGCAAAAAAACGCCATAGTATACTATGTCGAAAAAAAAATGAAATTTTTCAACATGTTGTAAACCCGTGCCAAATGATGAAATAACGTAAAGGAGGCCGTGAAAAACACTCCAGAAAGGTTTTTTTTGAAAAAAAAATCATCATGAATTTTGGCGCAAAAAACCGCCATAGTATACTATGTCGAAAAAAAAATGAAATTTTTCAACATGTTGTAAAAACGTGCCATATGATGAAATAATGTAAAGGAGGCCGTGAAACACACTCCAGAAAGGTTTTCTTTGAAAAAAAACAATCATGAATTTTGGCGCAAAAAAACGCCATAGTATACTATGTCGAAAAAAAAAAGAAATTTTTCAACATGTTGTAAAAACGTGCCATATGATGAAATAATGTAAAGGAGGCCGTGAAACACACTCCAGAAAGGTTTTCTTTGAAAAAAAAAAATCATGAATTTTGGCGCAAAAAAACGCCATAGTACTATGTCGAAAAAAAAATGAAATATTTAACATGTTGTAAAAACGTGCCATATGATGAAATAATGTAAAGGAGGCCGTGAAACACACTCCAGAAAGGTTTTCTTTGAAAAAAAACCCATCATGAATCTTGGCGCAAAAAAACGCCATAGTAAACTATGTCGAAAAAAAAATGCGATTTTTCAACATGTTGTAGAAAGGTGCCATATGATGAAATAATGCAAAGGAGGCCGTGAAACACACTCCAGAAAGGTTTTCTTTGAAAAAAAAAACATCATGAATTTTGGCGCAAAAAAACGCCTTACTATACTATGTCGAAAAAAAATGACATTTTTCAAACATGTTTTAAAAATGTGCCATATGATGAAATAATGTAAAGGAGGCCGTGAAACACACTATGGTAAGGTTTTCTTTGAAAAAAAAAAAATCATCATGAATTTTGGCGCAAAAAAATGCCATAGTATACTAAGTCGAAAAAAAATGCGATTTTACAACATGTTGTAAAAACATGCCATATGATGAAATAATGTAAAGGAGGCTGTGAAAAACACTCCAGAAAGGTTTTCTTTGTTTAAAAAATCATCATGAATTTTGGCGCAAAAAAACGCCATAGTATACTATGTCAAAAAAAAGTCTGATTTTTTAACATGTTGTAAAAATGTGCCATATGATGAAATAATGTAAAGGAGGCCGTAAATGTCATAGTTTAGTATGTCATCCATAATGTGACAAAAATGTCATAGTTTAGTGTCTCGTCCAAAATATCACATAAACGTCATAATTTAGCATATCGTTCTAAAAACGTCACAGAAAAGCCTTAAGTCCACAAAACGTTGTTTTGTCCCAGCTGTGTGAAGTAGGTGAGGAGCAACACAAAAACAGTCAAAACGCTGGTTTCCAGAGGGTCAGACGAGTATTTATTTGAAGAGTAAGTTTACAACAACACAACATGTGAGGGTAAACAAAACAAAAACGTATCAACAAAGTTTTCTGTTCGAGTTTGTGCTCTTCTGAGTTTAACTCCAAGATTTTAAATACTTTCATTTACTGCAAATGAATATCTACTCCAAATGTCTCACTAATAATCATTATCAGCCTTAAAAAGCCACAAAACACCCCTCTATACTGGACCACACTTAGTACAGTCCGGTTCCCCCTTCTATAAATCTGCTTGGAATCTTCCACTTCCTGTTTGTCAAATTGGCCTTCTGCCTGGACAGGTTTTGTTGGAGCTCATGCAACAAACATTTTGGGTAAGTGCACTTTAACATGGATGGATGACACTGAATTAGAGTCTGTTTTAATGAGACTGAGTTAAGATGTGTAGCTCTGTCATAAAATAGGAAATTATTTCTCAGAATTCACAGAGAAAAGTCTGAAATGTTTGCTAGGTTAGCATCCCACATGTTCTTTGGCTCAGCTAAAGCTAACTCTCTCCAACTTCTGGATCTCTTGAGTTGCTTGTTGTTAAAATATCTTGCTAGAGGTGCTGAAGCTCAGAAAGTCTGAGATGTTTGTTCAAAATCAGCTCATTCTCAAGTCTTATCTGAACTGTCTTCTTTTGTTTGAACTTTCCCTAAACTTAGGAGTTAATGACAGAGCAGCACATCCAGACTCAGTCTCATTTATGTAGAGATTAAACTTCAGTGTCATTCATTGATGTTAAAGTGCAGTTTTTCAAATGTTTGTTGCACATGCTCCCGACCAAACCAGTCCAGGTGGAAGACGATGTGAAGAGAAAGCTCCAGAGGATGAATATCACACATTTACGTTGGAAATAAATGTCCTTTAATTAGACATTGTCATGCAAAAGTTGGATTTCCCTTTAAAGACGTTCAAATCTTTGTTGAGTGTTTTGTTGATGTTGGTTTCTAAATGTTTTCTGACACTCGGCCCCAAAGATTAAAACCTTTTATGGCTCACAAGCTGCAACAATTCATACATTATCAACTATCTTTCTGACTAAACTAAGATAAAAAGTGAAAAACTGCCTGATTCCTGCATCATGAATGTAAATCTTTTTGGTTTTTATGACAGTAAACAGAATATATTTGGGTTTGACATTTTATAAACCAAAACAAGAAATGAATTAATGGAGAAAACAATCAACAGATTAATGGAGAAAGAAAATGTGTTTTCCAACATCTATGGCTGAATTACTCCAACATTACAAGATACATACAATTTTAATTCAATTTTATTTATATAACGCCAATTACAAGTCAAATTGTCTGAAGACGCTTTATTTTTATATTTTTTGCATTTTTAAAAAATATGACAAAGTAAGAAATTTAAAGCTCTTGACTAATCCGATTTATTATTTGGTTTTAAGGAGACTAATGGACAATTAAAATAAGTTTCTCCACTAAAACTAATAAACATGAGGTCAAATAGAAGGAAGAGTTTTAAATACTGCAGTGTCTCAACAAAAACTAAATCTGCTGGTGGATTCCATTAAAGTCCTAATAAATGATAATGAAGTAAAGATATGAAGTTGAACATGTGGATGGAGGTTGATAAAAGCTGACCTCCCTTAATTTCTCTGGAACCAACTCCATGGATTTAATGGATGGTGGTTAAAGACCTGGTCTTCTAGTGGTCTTCCTTCTAGTCGCTGTAAAAAGTCACTCCATCCTGGCCGACTTCAACACCTCTTCATGACAACTTGTTCTGTTGTCACAATCATGAGTTAGTCAATTATTCAGTTTATCAATTCAACTTTATTTGTTTAGCACCTTTCACACAGATGACAAAACTAAACAAGCAAAGAAAAAACTATGCTAAAACTATGATTAAAACTCAAAAACAAATTTTAAAAAAAGATTTAACATGGTAATAAAATCTGTTGTGTCCAGGGGATGGAGGGAGTTTATTGAAGTCTTCTTGGGCTCATATGGGAAATCATTTAAAATATAAACTTGATATTCAGTCTAAGGAAACTGCAGAGCGACAGAAGAACCAACAATATCTCCTGTTTTCTCCTTTAATGAGTCAACTCTTCTTGTGCTTTCAGACCAAAGAACTACAGACTCTTCACAACCTACTCAAACTCTTGGTACAGGACCTCACCACACGGGTCAAGAAGGTTTCCTTCTCCTCATTTCTACTCTGAAGCTCACCTTCTCCTGCTCAAACTGCTGACAAATGTTTGTGCTGCTCTGAAGTCTGGTCTCCAGAACTTCCTAAAAACTCTCAAAGTCTCTTCTGCTGCAGGTTGCTTTGTAGAACTGTTCCAGAAAACCTCACTAAACCACATGGAGGGGCCTCAAGATAGTCGTCCAAATGAAACCATACAAAAACCAAACTAACACAACCCAAACACTAAAGTCTCCTGCAGCCTACCAGAGAAGCTCTGAGAACAGAGAATCAGGACAGGAACTCTTACCTTCTGGACAACCAACGCTGGTTCTCAAACAAGAACACAGAATGTGTCTGACCAAAAACCTCTAAAGACTCACTACAGCCAAGATAAAGACACAACTCAGCTGCAGCAAATCCATTAATCACTGCACACATTAGCACCATGTGCCAACTGTGGCTAAAGAGCCACATTTACCAAGACAACTATCCAGTACAAAGCCCTAAAACACACCAAGAAACACATTAAAGACGATTTTACTGCTGGAAGCTGGAAGCCAACGCCTAAAGAACAAACTAAAGCAATGGAGCCAAACCTGGTTCACTGGTGAAGAGAAACAGAGGAAATGTTTGGCTGCAGCTAAATAAACGAGGAAAACACTGAGCTGCTCAGGTGTTCCTGATAACACCAAGCAAACACCTGGACAGCCAATAGGAACACAGCTTACTGGAAGTCCAGAGGGCTGGCTTAGTGAAGGAAATTTAATTTAAAGTTGAAGCAGAAAGTTAACAAAGAAAGTTGAAAACCACCTTCTGATACCTGAAATCTCTGAGTTTTCACACAAAGAACACCTGAAGATGTCAAACTGGTTCCATAGTAGAACCCTCATTGTAAAAACATCATAGTATGGTGTGTTGCTCAAAAACATTACAACCTGGCTGTGTAGGGTCGCCGAGGAGCAACACAAAAACAGGACAAACGCTGGTTTCCAGGGGGTTAGGAGGCTATTTATTTGAAAGAGGAAGTTTACAACAACACAACATGTGAGCAGAAAAATCACAAAGTCTGTCTTTAGTTCAGCTGAAAATATTAGTTTTTGTCTTTTTTATTGACCAAACTTTTCAGGAAGTAGATGAAGAATAATTAAAGCTCTCATGTAGAAGTCCAACTTATTTTGGATCCTTGTGGAGAGTTTAATCTTAGAGTTTGTAAAGCTGTTGAGTTCTTAGAGTCACATGGATTGTTTTGACATTTAATAACCGAGTCCTGAAATCAAATTGTTACAGTTGTGGATTTCTGTCATTTAGTCTGGACTAAACAAATAACAGCAGCATTAATCTCAAACGTCATTATGAGGAGTCTGGATTGAAGTTTCTCACTTGATAATGATCAAAACATGAAATTTAGGTTTAAAGGAATATTCCACCTTAAATCTTTGAATGTTGACCTACAAGGTTGGTTTCAGGAAGTATTCCACCTACAAGGTCCTCACACATCCACCTTAAAGGAACATTCCACCAAAAATCCTTAGACATGCACCTAAAATGTTGGTTTAATTGAGTATTCCATCCAAAATCCTCAAAGAGACCTGAGGGGCTGGTTAAAAGAAATATTCCACCTAAAACCTCAAATATAGACCCGGAAGGGTGGTTTAGAGAAAATCCTTCAACGTAGTCCAAAAAAGTTAGTATGGAGGAATATTCCACCTGAAATGTAGACCTTAGAAGTTGGTTTGGAAGAATATACCATCCTAAACATCCTTAAATGTAGACTAAAAGACGGTTTGGAAGAAAATTCCATCTAAAATCCTCCAATGTAGACCTAAAAGGTGAGTTTAATGGTATATTCCCCCTAAAATGCACTACTGTAGACCTTGGAGGTTGGTCTGATGGTATATTCCACCCAACATCCTGGAACATTAACTTAAAAAGTTTGTTCAAAGGAATATTCAACCTAAAGTCCTTCGATGTAGACCAAAAAAATCTTGGTGTTAAGGAGTATTCCACCTTAAATGTAGACCCAAAGGATGGTTTGGAGTAATATTCTACTCTAAAATCTTCCAATGTAGACCTAAAAGGTTTATCTGATGGTATATTCTACCCAACATCCTGGAATATTTACCTAAAATGTTGGTTTAATGGTATATTCCCAGAAAAACCCTTGAACATTAGGCTTAATGGTATATTCCACCCAAAATACTTGTACATATACCAAGAAGTCAGTGTAAAGGAAACGTAGACCTAAAAGGATTGTTTAAAGGAATATTTAAAGGATTATTTTCATTATTTAATAATCTGTTATCAGTCAGAACCCTGGCAAACTTATTTTCTTCAGTTTTTTTAGTGGAAGTCACAAATAAAGGAGCTCTTGGTTTTTCCCGGCGTTACTGAGTCCAAAGCTGCTGTTTCAACACAGAACGTTCACATGGATCCACAAACCTCTCAGCACTCAAACACCCACAGACAGGAGGCCGGCTGGGCCGAGGCTCGGCGGCGTCCTCAGACCCACAAGTCGGGGAGTCGCTGAACTTGTTGGTCCGGTTTGAAGGCCTCCGTGTGGTCCAGTAGAAGTCCACGTAGTCGGTGTTGGCTTTGAACCACAGTGACTGGCCGCCATCAGGTGGACCGGCTCGTCCTCGTAGGACTCCTCCTGTAGCCTTGAGGGAACCACAGGAACATTCAGTAGCTGTTGGAGTTCTTCCTGTCAGGCTCGTGGTAGAACGGCTCTGAAGAATCTTGTACTTGTCTTATCTGGAACAATCTAACAGCCTAAACTGTTAACAGCAGTGTAAAGAAGCAAACACAGGCATAGATTAGGACTCAAACTAGATTTATTTTAGAAAACAAATCAACTTAGAGGCATTTGTTCACACACGTGGCTGAATAGGAGGCCGTCCAATCAGATTCGAGGTCTTCACTCTGTAGGTTGTTTGTTCAGTGAGACTCTTGGACCTCCATCAGCTGATATGGATGTTTGATGGTCTTCTTCTCTAGTACCAGATGATTCATCCATGAATTCAGCAGCTACAGACTGAAATGAAGCTCATGCTGCCGTTATTGAATTCCTGTTCCAGATCAAATGTTCAGATCTCACCTTGAATGCAGCCGTCTGCTGTCTGATAGCTTTTCTCATTGTAGTCTTCAATAAAGTCTTTTTCCTCATGTCAGGATGTGGTGAGACTCTTTCTCAGTCTCTGCAGACGTCCCTCATTGTGCATCTCCAGAGAAGAAACAGAAAAACTGATCACTGCTTCAGCATCACAAACGCTCTCCAGCATTGAGAGTGTTTTAGGAATTCATTCATTGTGTTGTGAACTTTGAAGGAGCAGAAACTTTACAGCTTTATACTACTACTGCTGCTTGTACTTTTAGTATTACTACTACTGCTTGTACAACTATACTACAGCTACTATTAATCGTCTGGTATTTGGTTGTCAAGCTGCTAGCTCACCTTAGCGTTTTGCTAGTGGCTAACTAGTTAGCTCTCATAGACTGGAAGCTCTCAACAAGATTTAATAATGAAAAAAGATCCAAAAACTATTCTTACCTATGAAAAGTCATTCCAAGTTTCCTTGTCTCAATCGTACGACGTAGTGTGTAACTGTATGCAGCACAGTGATCCAGCATACTTGTTTCCGTTTTCACGGCGTCTACATCAACGGAATGCACTGAAACTTTGCCCCCACTAGCTTAGCCTCGCTGTAGAACGCAGCTCAAAGGGGCGTGTCCTATCTACTCATTCATATCTCTGGCAGCTGCAGCTCCCAGTGAACAGGAGGGTTTTATTAGAGGAAGTCAGACACAGTCACACAGAGAAACATTAGAACCCACACTGAAACGGAGCTACAGCGCCGTGTCTTATAGAAGATTTATTTTCAAAGCTACATGTGTGTAATAATCTGTGCCAGAGCAGACCTCATTAGCACTTCCGCTAGCTCGGCTAACCTTTCCGGTCACACCAGGGATGCTGCTGTCGGTAATGTAGCCAGAATATGGATTAATTTTTTCGTTTGGGCTTGACAAAGACGAGAACAAAAATATTCAGAATATTATTTATTTTATTATATTATTTTATTGATATTATTATTTATTGGAAGAATCCAATAAATGTAAAAAGCCAAAAAGTTCAGAAGAAACAACCAACAGATGAAACTAAAACAAAGGAACATTTTGAATCTATTGATCCTGTTGAGCTCTAACTGCAGAATAATAATATATTATTATATTTATGATAGTTCACTGATTTAACTACAGTAAAAATATGTTGTAATTTTACAGTCACACATTGTTAAAGAACAAATAATTAACAGTGGAAATACAGATATTTTATTATTTACAGTTTTGGTTTGTCTTTGCTTTGGTTTTTACAGTCATGATGTAAATTAATACCTTTTCTATGACTGATTCAGAAAAAAACAACAGGAAAAACAACAACAAAGAGATGTTCTGAATCTGTTGATCCTGTTGATCTCTAACTGATCTGTTCCACTGTCACTGAGATCTTCTCTGGTAAAATCTGAACTTTACCACCAGTGTAAATTAATGGAAACATCCTCTGAGTGAAAGTGTGATTGAAGGTGTGTATGTGTGTTTTAGTATCAGGATCAGAGAAGGACAGCTTTCCTCTGTTACAGTCCAGATTCACTCTGATCCTCTGGAGCTTCTTCTGCACTGAGAGATCAGTGGAGGAAGTTAGTGGTGAACCTGCTGAGTATTTATCTTCAGAAAACAATAATCTCCATAATCCAGATTGTATGCATCCCATCCTCTGGACAGACTCTTCTAACACACCCAGTATCCAGCCTACTCTGTCTCCAACCTCAACATTCCAGCTGTGAGTCCCTGAGTTGAAGCCTTCAGAGCTTAGAACAGAGAAGTAATCATCAAACCTCTCTGGATTATCAGGAAGTTGCTGTTCATCTCCATATCTCACACTGGTCAGATCTTCAGACAGGATGAGTTCTGGATGTGGTGTTTGGGTCCAGAATGAGAGGAGTGTAGGAGACCATGTCCTTCATGTTGTTCCAGATGTTGAAGCTCAGGTTGCCCAGATGTTTGGCCTGGTCTATCAGAGCTCCTGAGAGCAGTTGTGGATCCTCCAGCAGGAGGCAGCGCTGGACTCTTTCCACTGCAGCCTTGTAGTTTAGCAGGAATGAGACGTCTTCAGCTCTCAGCTGCTCCTCTGTGGCTCTGACTGTGTCTGAAAGATCTGCTATCTCTCTGCTCAGAGCCTCCATCTTCTCCTTCATCATCCCAGTCTTCTGCTCCTCTTCCTCCCTCAGTGCAGCCATCCTGGTCTCCTCTTCCTTTCTCAGAAACTGGTGAAGCTTCTCAAACTGCTCCTTAATCTGCCTCTCTGTGTGTCGGGCCTGGACCTTAATGTGTTCTGCTGTTTGATCAAACTTCACTTGAACTTGTTCAGAAACCTTCAGCTTCTTCTTTAAGGGCTTCAGAGTTTCCTGAAGTTCCTTCCTATGTTCTGGTGCAGCTTCATCAATGGGTCTGAATCTGTGGTTGGAGTGTTTTTTTGAATGTTTGCAGACGACACACACTGGCTGCTGATGATCCAGACAGAAGAATTTGAGTTTCTCAGAGTGGAAACTGCAGAAAGACTCTGAAGATCTCTGAGCTCTCTGCTGCCTGAAGGACTCACACAGATTCTTTAATGCCAGGTTACGAGGTGGTTTAGATTTTGAAGATCTTTTCTTACAAACTGGACAGTCGTGTGTTGGTTTCTGTCTCCAGCAGGTCTTCAGACAGTCTCTACAGAAGCTGTGGCTACATGACAGAAGAACAGGATCTGTGAAGACGTCCTGACAGACCGGACAGCAGAGATCCTCCTCTGATCTGGAAGCCATTTATTGTGTGAGTGAAGCTGAAAACACAGCAGACACAGAGTCCAGTGAGTCACTAAGTTCTCTGAAAGCTCCTTTGATTCTGAGTGGTGTTTCTGCTCAGACTCACCTTCAGTGTTTGGAGTGTCAGCAGCTGGAAGCAGCAGTGTTGTAGCTGGACTCAGTCTGAGGATGCTGAAGCTCCGTCTGATGGTCCGAGTGTCTCTTTACTGAGAAAGAATCACAAACTGTTTCCTGGTTTGTCTGAGGTGAGCCAGGTGAGGGGCGGAGCTTCATCACATGTCTTCTCTTGCTTCAATTGTAACTCAGGGGTGTGTTTCATTCCAGAGAACTGAATCATGCATCAGCAGGAAACATCAGCTGATGTTCAAGTTCACTGTCTGGAATAAAAGTAGGACAGTCTGTGGTTAGTTCACTGTCAGTATTAACAGTAGGAAAGCAGAGTTTGTCGTTCATCCATGAGATCAGAATGTTTTTTAACTAACTTTCAGATTAACATATTGGAGGAGAATTCGTCTGGTGAACGTCGCCCAGAAGAAGAGGAGTTTTATTTCATTTTTCCAGTTTGTGGAAGATAACTTTGACCCTTCCTTCTGCCTGACGGAACAAAACCACAAACTTAGTTAACCTCCACTTGTCAAGGAGAATAGTTTGTCAGTTCAGGGACTCTGCAGTGAGGAAAACAACCTTTAGTGTTCCAGTTTTATGTGCATTATTAAAAACAAGAAGACTTATTGTGGACGTTTCTCATTTTGCTGATGCTTTTGATATTGCTTGTTTATGGCTTTTTTTTTGTCTGATTTTACTTGTTTTACATCATTTACCAACTCATTTTAATTGTTTTACATCATTTACCAACTGATTTTAATTGTTTTGTGTCTCTTTGTGGACGTCTAATACTCATCACAGTTTTGCATCATTTAATATCAGATTTTAGTTCATTTTGTGTCTGATATTACTTGTTTTGTGTGTCTCTGTGGTCATTTTTTATCTCTTTGTGGTTGTTTTGTATCTTATTTTTGTTGTTTTCCATCCATTTTTGTCACATTTTACTTATTTTGTGTCTCTGTGGTTGTTTTGCATCAGTTTATGGGTGATATTATTTGTTTTGTTTCTCTTTTTGGTTGGTTTGTGTCTTTTTTTGGTAGTTTTCCATCAATTGTTGTCTGATTTTGCTTGTCTTGTGCATCTTTGTGGTTCTTCTACATCAATTTATGGATGATATTTGTTTTGTGTATCTTTGTGGTCATTTCATGTCTCTTTTTCATTGTTTTGCTTATGATTTTCTTGTTTTGTGTTCAATTTTACTTGTTTTGTGTCTTATTTTGGTTGTTTTGTATCAGTTTTTTCAGATTGTACTTGTTTTGTGTCTCTGTGTTGTGGGGGATTTTGTAGATATTTTATGTATCATTTTGGCTGTTTTGTATTATTTTGCTTTGGATTTTCTTGTTTTGTGTCCAGTTTTACCTGTTTAATGTCTCTTTGTGGACGTTTTGTCTCTTCCTGGTTGTTTTGCATCAGTTTTTGTCTATTTTTACTTGTCTTGTGTCTCTTTGTGAATGTTGTGGGGGTTTTGTCGATGTTTTATGTCTCATTTCGGCTTTTTGGCATCAGTTTTTGTCACATTTTACTTGTTGTGTGTCTTACTTTGGTTGTGTTGCATCAGTTTTGTCTGACTGTACTTGTTTTTTGTCCTATTTTGGTTGCTTTAGGTGACTTTTTGGATGTTTCCGGTCACTCTCTGTCTCACTTCAGTGGTCTTGTGTGTCTTTGTGGAACATTTTGCAGGTGAAGACAAAGTTCCTCCTCACCCACTGCGTATCACTGTGCTTTATCCTTTCAGTCTGTGGAGTTTTTTGAGTCCTTCGCTGTGTTTTAATTGATCCAGCGGTGTTTGAGCCGCCAGTCTCCCAGCGCTGCTTTCACCCAGCTGGAGGTCTGGTCTGGACCCTGTTTTGTAGTCACAACGTGGAGATGCAGGAGATCAAAGGCCGGACCAGAATGCATCAGCCCAGCGTGGCGCCTTATCAGAGCCCAGCAGGGAGAAGTCGTTTCCTTGCTGGACTGCAGCCTGAACAGGAAAATAGAGGAAATATTTACGTGAAGGTGTGTGGCAGAGGTGGACCGATGGGAAACTCGTTTACAGTTTGCTGAATGTTGTGTCAACATGCTGTGGAAGCATCAGAATGAAACACAACATACATGTGGAAATAGAAAGAACCCAAGACGGACAACAGACAACACACATCTGTGGCGTCATTTTGGTTGTTTTGTGTCTCAATTTGTTTATTTTGCATATTTTAACATCTAATTTCTTTGTTGTTGTCTTTTTGTCTCTTTCTCGATGTTTACTGTCTCTTTGTGATTGTTTAGTGTCTCTTTCTGGCTGTTTTGATTTATCTGGTGACTGATTTTACTTGTTTAGTGTCTCTTTGTTGATGTTTTGTTGATGCTGGTTGTTTCACATCATTTTGTTTCTGATTTTGCTTATTTTGTGTGTCTGTGTCATCGTTTTGTGTCCCTTTGTGATTGCTTTGCTCAATTTTGCATCTGATTTTACTTATTTTGTGTCTCTTTGTGGTTGTTTTGTGTCAGTTTTTTGTCGTTTCACATCAGTTTGTCTCTCATTTTGCTTGTTTTATGTCTCTGTTGAAATTTGTGTCTCTGTTCAAATTTGTGTCTCTCTGTGATTTCTTTGCCCAATTTTGCATCTGATTTTCCTTGTTTTGTGTCTTTGTGGTTGTTTTTATCACTTTGTTAATGTGTTGTCTCCCATTTTGGTTGTTTTGCATCACTTTGTTTCTGGTTTTACTTATTTTGTGCCCCTGTGTTGTCACTTTGTGTCTCTTTGTGGACGTTTTGTGTCTGTTTCTGGTTGTCTTGCTAAATTTTGCATCAGATTGTATTTGTTTTGTGCCTCTTTGTAGTTGTTTTGATTTATTTGGTGTCTGAATTTTTATATATATATATATATATATATATATATATATATATTATAATATTTGTTTTTGCCATCTGTATGAGGTCATTTGCATCTCTTAGTCATTTTATGTCTTTTTGCAGTTGCTTTGTGTGTCTTTGTGGTTGTTTTGCATCTCTTTTTAGCTGTTTAGTGTCTCTGTAATCACGTTGTCTCTCTTTGTGTCAGTGTAATAATCCATTCCTGAGTCTCCAGTATATTTTAAAACGACGCCCTCCTTAAATGTACGACACCCGACTGAAGCGCTGCAGGTGATGATGAGTCTAAACACCTGGGAGTTCACATTCACCTCCAGCTCCACCAGTGCTGCTTCTGCTGCTGACTCATTTTATTTCTGTGACAGTGGGGACTCTGTAAATAAGTGTAAGCCTACCAGCAGACTCTGGCTGCTTTATGGTGTTCTTCTCTTGTAAAGTTAAATCTCCTTTTAATGCAGCCAAGAAAAATCCCTGCCGACCGCAAAGCTATGAGCAAAAAGTGTTATCAGGCTTCTAAGCGGCTCAGGCCATCTGTTACCCAAAATAACTGCAAGAGCTGCCGCCTGCCTGCCTCTCTGTTCTGCACTGATGTACATTTATTTACCCAGAGAAAGAGTGAGGAGGATCTGTGCAGCGCCGCAAACCTCCAGGGCTTTGTTCTCCTGAAAGAGATCAGTCATCAGTCGCCGCTGAGCTGCTCAATCCCACAATGACATCTTTTACACCGAAGCTCAGCGGAACAATTTGTCTGTCGACACTGAATGCAGCCTGAGAATGAAAGTGAGTGAGGCTGAGGATGGATGGATGGATGGATGGATGGATGGATGTCAATGGATGGATGGATGGATGGATGGATGGATGGATGTCAATGGATGGATGGATGGGTTTGTAGATGGATGGATGGATGTCAATGGATGGATGGATGGATGGATGGATGGATGGATGGGTTTGTAGATGGATGGATGGATGGATGTCAATGGATGGATGGATGGATGGGTTTGTAGATGGATGGATGGATGGATGTCAATGGATGGATGGATGGATGGATGGGTTTGTAGATGGATGGATGTCAATGGATGGATGGATGGAAGGATGGATGGAAGGATGGATGAGTTTGTAGATGGATGGCTGGATGGAAGGATGGATGGATGGATGGAAGGATGGATGGATGGATGGAAGGAAGGATGGATGGATGGATGGATTTTTGGATGGATGTTTGGATGGATGGATGGATGGATGGATGGATGGATGGATGGATGGATGGATGGGTTTGTAGATGGATGGATGGATGTCAATGGATGGATGGATGAAATTGGAAGGAATTGATTATAGACTTGACTTGCAACTGGTTCTGACCTGGTTTTGAACTGATTTTAAATTCGGTTTTGGGGTTGTTTCAGATTTGTCAAGACTATGTTTCCTAATTGGTTTGACTGGTTTTAGACTGGTTTTGAAGTTGTTATGGATTGGTTCTGATCTTAGTTTTAGACTAAGTTTAGATTGGTTTTAGACTGTTTTTGAACTGGTTTTAGAATGAATGAATTGATGCTGCATTGAGACGCCTCCTGAAGGTAATGGAAGAGAATTTAAACATCTATATTTTCCCTCTATTGAAGACTCAGACTTGGCCTTAAACGTCTTGGAAACCCTCCCTTTATCCTTCGTTGAATCTGCTCATCGCTGCTGCTGCATGGTGTCGCTTGGATTGACGGATCGGGCCGCTCACCGTTTTCCCAGCAGACTGAGAGGCGTCTGAGTTGTTGCTGAAGTCGGTGGAGTCGCTCTGTCAGTTGAACAGAAGAACTGCTTCCTGTGGGACGGCAACACGTCTGTCAAACGGCCTGTTCAGCTTCCACACAGCAGCACATTAACCGGCGTCATCTGTCTGAGCTGAACGTACAAACCACAATAAATAAAAGACACACAAAATGAACACTAACCACATCTGTTTCCACATGTGGATTTATGTAACTTGTTGTTTAGTCGTTTTGCACCTCTGTGGGATCATTTTGTGACCTCTAGATCGTCTTTGTGTCACATTGTGGTTATTTTGTGTCTAATTTTACTTGTTTTGTGTCTGATTTTTGGCATTTGTGCCCCATTTTAGGGATTTTGTGTCTCTTTTTGGTTGTGTCTCAGTTATTTTTGTGTGTCTCACTTTGATTATTTTTTGTCTAATTTAGGTTCTTTTGTGTCTGATTTTTGTTATTTGTGTCCCATTTTGGTGATTTTGTGTATCTTTTTTGTGTGTGTCCCACTTTGATAATTTTTTATTTTTATTTTGAATGTTTTGTGTCTAATTTTGGTCATTTTTTCCCCCATTTATTCATTTTCTGTCTAATTTAGTTGTTTGTATCCAATTTTGATAGTTTTGTGTCAGATTTTTGTCATTTGTTTAGTTCTTTTGTACATCTTTTTGGTTGTTCATGTCCAAGTTTCACTGTTTTGTGTCTAACTTTGGTAATTTTGTGACTAATTTTTGTTGTTTTGTGTTTGATTTTTGGCAATTGTGCCCCATTTTAGGGATTTTTGTGTCTCTTTTTGATTGTTTGTGTCTGTTATTTTTGTGTGTCTCACTTTGATTTGTCTAATTTTGGTTATTTTTTGTTATTTGTGTCCCATTTTAGTTGTTTGTGTCTAATTTTGATGATTTTTTTTGTCAGACTTTTGTCACGTGTCCCATTTTAGTGATTTTGTGTCTCTTTTTTGTGTGTATCCCACTTTGATTATTTTTTAAAATTTTGAATGTTTTGTGTCTAAGTTTGATTATTTTCTGGCTAATTTTGGTTGTTTGTGTCTAATTTTGGTCATTTTGTGTCCCATTTTAGTTGTTTTGTGTCTCTTTTTGGTATTTTGTGTCTAATGTTGATTCTGTGTCCCATTTTGGTTATTTTCAGTCTAACTTTGGTTGTTTTGTGTCTGATTTTTGTCATTTATGTCCCATGTTTATTTGTTTTGTGTCTCTTTTTGGTTGTTTGTGTCTCAGTAAACAGGAGAATGAATTAGAGTGAAGTTTTGGACAGTTTTCCTGTACTTTAACTCGTTTCTCGCTGTGCTTTGGGTGGTAATTTGAGCCCTCCGTGGTATCAGGCTGTAGAAAAGTTAGCCCACTTGTCCGTCGCATGCAGGCAGTGGTGTTATATATGCAAATGCAGCCATGATTTCCACTAAAGCAGAACCCGGCCTTTTCTCGCCTCGCTCCCAATCGCTGCAACGCCTCAAACTTTTTCCCCCTTTAAAAACCTTCTTTTCCCCGTTCGGCCTTATCAGAGAAAAAAATCAGAGCTGAAGTTGACAGAAAAATTGAGCCTTGATGTTGAGAAGTTTCTTTTTTTCATAAGGGGCCACAAAGTAAAGCAGCCGAGTGGGCGTGAAGGGGAAACCGGGACAACGTGAGCAGCCACTTGGTATGCTGGGATGTTCTATGTGGGCGCTGAAGGAAACCTGCAGGGTGAAATGTGGACGGACATAGAAACACATGCTGAGATGCTCCTGGCGTCAGCTAATCAGGGTTCCTCCTGCAGAGACCAATGTTTGACTGCGACTGAAGAGGCTTCAGGCAGCAGAATGATCAGCATTTAGAATAAAAAGAAACGCACACAGAAGTCGACAACATTTATTAACTGGGGTTTCATTTCCCAGAACATTACAACAGAAGTGACCACCTCTGTGTGGGTCGTTTGTGTTGTTTTGTGCCTCATTTTGTGTCGTTTCAGTTGTTTTGCATGTCATCTTAGTCATTTTGTGTCTTGATAGTGTTGTTTTGTGTCAATTTCTGTCTCATTTCTGTTGCATTTTTATCATTTTGTGTCTCTGAGGTAACTTTGAGTCTCATGTTGGTTGTTTTGCATCTTTTTTAAGTAATTTTGTGTCACTTTCCAGTCGTTTGTGTCTCAGTTTTTTTTTTTGTGCCTATTTTTGGTCATTGGTGTCTCACTGAGGTAATTTTGAATCTCATTTTATCTGTGTTGTGTCTCATTTGGTTGTTTGTGTCTCAGTTTGGTCATTTTGTGCCTTTCTGATGAAATTGTGAGTCCGTTGCAACTGTATGAGGTCATTTTGTGTCTTTTATTCATTGTTTTGGGTATTATATTGTGGCGTTTGTGTTGTATTTTTGTTATTTTGTGTCTCACTTTAATGGAATACATCTCTTTCTGAAAGTTCGGAGTCTCTTTTTATGTGTTTTGTGTGTCTTTGAGGTCATTTTGTGTCTCATTTTTGCCAGATTATATCACAGTTTGGTTGGTTGTTGTCTCATTTTGATCTTTTTGTGTCTCTCTGAGATAATTTGGAGTCCGCTTTTATTTTTGTGTCTGATTTTGGCTCATTTGTGTCCCAGTGTGGTCATTTTGTGGGTTGTAAAAAGGTTGCAATTTAACATACATTCCTTTATTTTATATGAGTTAATTTTTAATATATAAGTCTATAAATATGAATACAAAAATACACAATAAATGTATATATTTTTAAAATATTTACTTATTTGAACTCATTTTGTGTATCTTTGTGGTTACTGTGTGCTTTATTATGGTCATTTTGCGTGTATATGTGGTTGTTTTGTGTTTCTTTGTGCTAATTTTAAATGTCTGAGTTCATTTTGTGTCTCTCTGTGCTAATTTTGATGTTTTCTTGTGGTCATTTTATGACTGTGTGTGTATATTAATATGGAAATAAACCTGTGGGATGTGTTAATGGTGTGTGTTTGGAGGATTTATCATTTATTTTGTGGTTAATTTCAGCGGTTTACCTGCTTGTCTGTCGGTTTCCCAGGCAGGATCAGCAGCTGGACGTCCTCCTACTTATGACCCAGAATTCGTTTTTGAAGAACATCTTCCATCGTGGAGGAGCTGTGGGTGAAGATGGAAACAGGCGTGTCGTCTGCAGACTACAGTCTTTTCTTCACCTGCGATTAAAAGCTGGAACAGAGGAACCATGTCAGGCGCATCCAAAAATTCAGCAAAAAAATTCCCCAAATTTCAGAAAATTTGCAAAACCTCCAGGAAGAAAACTCCAATAATTCCTTAAAAATTTCCCTTAAAAGTTTTACTTAAAAAAAAAAAAATCTCCCAAATTTGGCAAGAAAATTCTTGTAAATATTTTCAAAAAATGAGTAAAAATCTTCCCCCAAAAATCCTAAAAAAATCTAAAGTGATTCCATATAAATCAGTAAAACTTCTAATATTTTCTTTAAGAACATTCATATAAAAATCAACCAAAATCCAGCAAAATTTTGATTGATTTTTTTGTGAATGTTCTTAGGAAACATTTTTAATATTTCTTTTTTCCCCATCAAAAAATTTTCTAAAATTTCCCAATAATGTTGAAAATGTGGACATCAGAAGTTTCACTGTGAAAAAAAAAATATTTTTTCCACATTTTCAAACTTTAAAACGGGTAAATTTGACCAGCAGGACGACACGAGGGTTAAATAAAACCACATTGAAATAAAACATTGTTGTCTTGAACGCTACTAAAGTGTCCTGTGTGGCTGTGATTTAGAGAATTAGGGAAATAATAACCGGTGGAGGAGAGATTCCAGCTCAGATTTCCTGCTGAGTTCTGGTGAAGATTACCGTCTCTGACTGTCAGACTAATTGTGCAGAAGGAAAACCCGGTTATTTTAGCAGCAAATTACCTTGGGGAAGTGATTTTTGTCCTTTTTCTTCCTCCTGCTTGCTTTTTCTTTTACTATACGGAAACTGACGAGGGGCTTTTCTACACCGTAGATCTTAATTGATCTTTAACCCTCAACCCAAAGACACGGAGAGATGTTTGGGATGTGATTCATCAGACTCACTCTGTCCTGGCATTTTCAGCATAATTCTGTTCTACTTTATTCTTTGTGACTTGAAATTTGTCCAAAATGACAAAAGCCTGTCAGAAATGACCCGAAACTTTCCTAAGATGACTTGGAACTTTTCCAAAATGACTCAAAACTTGTCCTGAAGTACTCAAAGTTGTTGAAAAACATTCAAAATGAGTTCAGATTTGTCCTTAATAACAAAGACTTGTATGAGATGAGTTCTTAAAATGACTCTAAACGTTTCCAAAACAGATGAAAATGTGTCCAAAATGCTGAAAATTTGTCCTTAATGACTTGAAATTTAAATAAAATTACGATAGCATGGCTTTAATCTTGTCCAACATGACAACACACAAAATGACCACAAAGAAACACAAAGTGACCACAAACAGACACGAAGTGACCACAAAATGACCACAGAGACACAAAATGACCCCTAAGAGTCGCAAAAATGATTATGTTTGTCATTGTGGTCAATATGTGTCTCTTTGTTTTTTTTGCTAATTTGTGGTTATTTTATATCTCTTTGAGGTCATTTTGGGTCTTTGTGGTTGTTTTGTGTCTCTTTGTCAGATATATTGTGGGTTAGAACAGTATCAGGGTCCAGCTGAGCGTTCAGGAGTTCATATCTTAAATTCTTTGTTATTCTTCAAACACGGCATCATCCACAGTTTGCTCCGTCTCTAAATAAACTCTTTAAATGCAGCTCAGTTTAAAGAAAAACCTGAAAGGCCTGAAATAAGAAACCATCAGATGATTCAGTTTCCTGAAAACACTAAAAACAGCAGGAAATGTTGTGTTCAGCAGTGAGAATGAGATTAAATGCTGTAAATGACTCCCTGGATCTCCTTCCAGGACGTTAAAGCAGCATAAACAGGAAATAAGGCTCAGAGTGTGGATCTGATGGCAGCGGCTGGTCGTTTAACTCCCTGAATGTGGCCACCAGCAGCTCCACGGCCTTCAGGAAGAGCTGCTGCATCTGTCTATGCAGGAGTTTCTAAAGCACGTCGTCATGGTAACGGCAGCTCCGCTCCATGCTGCAGGAAATTCAAGGAGAAGAGAAAAGATGCGCCGACCTGCAAGTGTTCCCATGGTTCATATTTATGGATTTATATTTACATTAAAACATTTTTTCTGGCAGATATAATTAATAAGATAAAACTTTATTCATCCTGAAAGAAATTCTTCTGGAGTCGTAATTCTCCCATTACAACTTCTTAACCTTCATGTCGTCCTGTGGGTCAAATTGACCCGTTTTAAAGTTTGAAAATGTGGAAAAAATATATTTTCACAGTGAAACTTCTGATGTCCATATTTTCAACATTTTTGGGAAAATCATTGAACATTTTTTGGTTTTAAAAAAAGAAATGTTTCTTAAGAACATTCACATAAAAATCAACCAAAATCCAGTAAAATTCGCTGGATTTTGGTTGATTTTTTATGTGAATGTTCTCAAAGAAAATATTAGAAGTTTTTTCTGATATATGTATGTAATCATTTTAGATATTTTAAGGATTTTTTTTGAAGATTTTTACTCATTTTAAAAAAATATTTACAAGAATTGTCTTGCCAAATTTGGAGGATTTTTTTTTTAAATTTTTTTTTTTAAATAAAACTTTTAAGGGAAACTTTTAAGGAATTCTTGAAATTTTCTTCCTGAAGGTTTTGCAAATTTTCAGAAATTTGGGGGATTTTTTGGCTGAATTTTTGGATTTTTTTCATACAAGGAAACAACATTTTTTGGTGCCTGTAAATGAGGACAACAGGAGGGTTAAAGACAAATCTGAACTCATTTTGATTTTTTTTGACAATTTTGAGTATTTAAGGGCAAGTTTTGAGTCATTTTAGACAAAGTTTTGTCATTTTGCACAAGTTTCAGATTATTTTGGACACGTTTTCAGTCACTTTGGACATTTTTTGAGTAATTTTGTCCAAGTTTTTGTTATTAAGGACAAATTATAACTCCATCCATCCATCCATTATCTATACACCGCTTATTCCTCACTAGGGTCATGGGGGGGCTGGAGTCTATCCCAGCTGACTCAGGTGAAGGCAGGGGACACCCTAGACAGGTCGCCAGTCTGTCGCAGGGCTACATATATAGACAAACAATCACTCACACATTCACACCTACGGGCAATTTAGAGTAATCAATTAACCTCAGCATATTTTTGGACTGTGGGAGGAAGCCGGAGTACCCGGAGAGAACCCACGCATGCACAGGGAGAACATGCAAACTCCATGCAGAAAGATCCCGGGAAAGCCGGGACGTGAACCAGGGACCTTCTTGCTGCAAGGCGAAAGTGCTAACCACTACGCCACTGTGCAGCCCCAAATTATAACTCATTTTTAACAATTTCTATCATTATTTTTTGACCATTTTGAGTAGTTTGATGCAAGTTTCAAGTCATTTTGGACATATTTTATGATGCTAGACAAGATTTAAGGCGTCATATGATAAATCTGGGCATTTTTCAAGTCATTAAGGAAACATTTTTGTCATTTTGGACAAATTTCAAGTCATTTTGGACATATTTGGACATTTTGTGTCTCTGTGGTCATTTTATGGTCATTTTAAGACTTTATGTTGTCATTTTATGTGTCTTTGTGGTCATTTTGTGTGTCTTTGTGGTCATTTTATGTCTTTTATGGCCATTTTATGTACTTCAAGGTCATTTTGTGTGTCTTTGTGGTCATTCTACATCTCTTTGTGGTCTTTTTACATCTCTTTGAGGTCATATTTGGTCTCTTTCTTGTGTTTTATGCTGCCGTTGTTCTGCATTGTTGTTGGTCTCTGCAGTTCGGAGCAGAGAGTGATGACGGAGGCTCGGTGTTTCTCCGTCATCAGCTCCTGGAAGATTCCCTCTCTGGTTGTGTGTTCGTTCCCCATCCATCACCGGCAGCCGCTGGGTTGCCGGGCGACACTGTGTTTATGCAACTTAAAGAGCTTTTCTCTGCCCCGCCACATTGATGTATGGTCCAGCAGCCCAGAACAGATGATGTGTGCAGTGGGAGGATAGCAGAATGGATGAGGGGCTGGTGAGTCCGATGCACCTCTCTGGGAGAACCTGTCCATATTCATGTTAATAACGGCAGCCAGAATGGAGAGCCGGGACGAAACGGGGCCCGCCGCTGCTTTAAAGCCTTTTACTGGGAATGTGAGCCGCCGGTCGGCTTTTTACTGCACAGCAGAACATCTGCCAGTAGCATTGTTTATGACAGAAAGACTGAAGGCTGTGGAGTGAAATGGGACTGTAGAGGCTCTAATGTCATCTGCCTTTAGTTTTAACTATGTCATTATTGGGGATTTTGTGTCTCCGTGGTCATTTTGTGTCTCCAAATTCATTTTGCATCCCCTTTTGGTTATTTTTATGTATATTTTGTGACAATTTTGTGCCTTCTTGTGGTCATTTTGTGTCTCTTTGTGGTCATTTTGTCTCTCTTTGTGGTCATTTTGTGTCTTTTTGTGACCATTCTTTTCCCCCTGTGGTAATTTTTGCACAATTTCATTTTTAATTTGCTTCTCTTTCTGGTCATTTTGTATTTTTGTGCCAATTTTGTGTCTATTTGTGGTCATTTTATGTCTGTGATCATTTTTCTTGGTTTTCTGCTCATTTTGTGTCTCTTTGTGGTCATTTTGTGTCTATTTGTGGTCATTTTTATGTCTCTTTATGGTCATTTTGTCACTCTGTGATCTTTTTCTTGGTTTTCTGCTCATTTTGTGTCTCTTTGTGGTCATTTTGTGTCTATTTGTGGTCATTTTTATGTCTCTTTATGGTCATTTTGTCACTCTGATCTTTTTCTTGGTTTTCTGCTCATTTTGTGTCTCTTTGTGGTCATTTTGCATCTGTTTGCATTAATTTTCTGTCTCTTAAAGGTCATTTTACATCTTTTAAAGGTGATTTTGTGCCTCTTAAGGTAATTTTGTGTTCTTTTATGTTTATTTTGTGCTATTTAGTCCCACAACCTCCAGGAGGCTAGGATGAACTCTGTCATCCCAGATTCACTCTGCTCCTACACAATCCAAACAGTTTAGGAGGTGCTCCAGGTAGCGACCAGTGCTGATGCTAACAGCTAGCTAGTGCAAGATGCTGAATATCTAGTGCCAACTGCTAAAAAGTGACTAAAAACTATACTTATCAACTCTCCACCCTCTAAATGCTAATGCTAGCTGCAAGACTACCACCATGTCCACAGCAAACTCACCACTGACAAAGAAACTATACAAGCAGACTTCATCTAGGACAGTGGTTCCCAACCTGTGTGGCTTGGAGCTCCCCCTATAGGCTGCACCCCAGCAACACCCCCCCACCACCACCACATAAGTACACTACAAAACATAAGAGGGAAGTTATTGAATTGTATTACTAATAGAAAATTCCCTAAAATTACAAAAAAATATTTTATATCAAACCAAGACTTCATGAGTTGTACTCTGACGAGGAGGAGAGAGTTTATGGCTGCAGTAAATTTGTTGACACTACAATGCATAAGAGTTATTGATTGTTTTTAAACTAAAAAAATCCTTACAATTATGAGAAAAAATATCTAATATCAAACCAAGAGTTGTAGTATGAGCAGCAGGAGTCAGTTGCTGGCTGCAGTAAATGTGTTGAATATTTGTGTCTCTTCGCTGTTTGCAGCAGTTTTGCATTTTGCAGACGGTTCCTGTTCACTCGTCACACAACCAGCTGCTCATAGACACCAATGTTATTTCTGCAGCTACTTTTGATTAAACTGGGCTTGTAGCACATTGTCTACCTTACAACGATGGAAAAGAAGCATCGTTTATGTTTAGACAACGTATATTTAACGAATTATTGATGCCGGAAGTCCGAATTTGTGAATATCTTTCCAACTTTACCGAACTGTGTTTTGTTTCCTGACGTTGCCGTAATTCGCTGACTTCATGCTGTCATTTATGAGCATTTCACCACAAATAACATAATTCTGTCTTGTCCTTTAATAAAACCAAATTCAAGGTAACGCTGGAGGTATAGCCAGAGTTTTTAGGTACTGATGAATCTTCACCTGTTTTGCGTTTTTCAGACACCGTTTCCGTCAGTAATTTTCTAACTGTAACACAAACTAATGAATCGGTATGAACTAGAGACAACCTGAAGAAAGACCAAATAAATGTGTTTTTAAAATGTTTTATAGGTAGACTTGTGATGACACAGCGAGTCTGTTACTCTGATTTTATCCAGAATGTAAAAATCTATTTTTTATAACATCACAGCCTCAGAGCAGACAAAGCTTCGTCCCCCCTCAGATCTCTGGCGCCCCTCCTGAGGGGGCGCGGACCCCAGGTTGGGAAACACTGATCTAGGATACAAGTACCAATTGCTAACTGCTCATTGCTAACTGCTAATTGCTAATGCTACCTAACAAGAAAACCAACCAACAAAAGAAAAAACAAAGACACAGCCACTACCTTCCACTGCAGACTTACCTGAGATGACCACATGGTCCCAGAGAGACTCTAACAGGCCACGCCCCCACCTGATCTACACTTCCTCTTCCTGGATCTCTGCCCATTGGGGGAGGGAAAAGAGGGCGGGGACAGCAGAGTGAAGGAGAGGGCTACTCCCTCACCGCCTCTATTTCACCCCCCAGCTATTATTATTTCTCCTAATCCGTCTCCACTGACTAGATCTAGCAGCTTCATCTGCCATGTTCCTCACCGTCTTCCTCAGACTCTGCAACAAAGCCTCTACATCCCACCTCTACTGGACCAACTCTGGTTCTCCATCCTCTGCTCAGCTTCTGTCTTTCAGTCTGCATATCCAGCCTTCCTCCTCCACTGATTGTTAACTCAATAAAATACTGTCTTTTCCTTCACAGACCACACAACGATGTCTGGCCTCAGATTAGTTCACACTATTTCTTGGGGAACAACCAGTTTTCTTCCTAAATCTACCTGCATTTCCCATCAGCAGCTCCTACCAGGCGCCTCCTGCCTCCTTCCTGACTTCAGGACCTCATCCTTCTCATCCTCTGCAACTAATTTCACCACTAACCTCTCCTTACCAGAACCTCCACAATTCACCTGCTTTCTCCTCTCTTCACTTCCTGCAGCTGAGCTTCTCAGCACCTCATTATGTGGTTGTGGATTAAGCAGTGATTTTGTGCTTTCTTGTGGTCATTTTGTGTCTTTGTGGTCATTTTGTTCCTCTAAGTTCATTTTGTGTGTCTTTGTGGTCATTTTGTGTGTCTTTTGCGGTTGCTTTTTTCATGTAGTGGGGATTCTGCATGTGTTTGTGGTGTTTTAGTTTCCTGGTGTTCCAGTTGTTCAGCAGCATTTCAAAGCCTGAGCTGTCTAGTCTTCCTCTCTGTCCTTCTCAGCTCCTTTCAGATTAAGGCGAGGGGAGATAGGATTCTTTGGCAGGAGGGTTAATAACTTGCTTTGCTCTGGATGCCTTAAATTGGTTTCCATTGACACCTGCTATCTCTCAGCTGATAGCGGCGAGGACCTCATCAGGTGTAAAGACGCTGATGGTGTGCAGGCAAATAAGCCTCTACGGGGCAATAACTTCCACCACAGCTTTTAATGACGACGCATCAAATCCCCGAGTTCAGTCGGACCTGCGGTGACACCGTCGCCTTCCAGCTCCGTCACTCCTGGACCGACCTCGATGCCCGGCGGAGATAAACCATTTATATCCATTCATGCTGCTTTAATTGCCTCGCCATGAGGTTGGGCTTATCTCAGATTAGACGCTCGAATATTGAAATATTTGTCATTACCAGGCTGTTCTTTTTTTTTTCTGTTTCGTCAGAAGAGGAAGATAATCCACACTGCAAAAACTCAGAATCTTACCAAGTCTATTTGTCTTATTTTTAGTCAGAATGTCTCATCCCACTTGATTTAAGATAAATTCACTGAACAAGAGACATTTCAGCAGATGGAGGGACTTGTTTTAAGACAATGCATCTGAAATATCTTGTTAAGTCAAAAAATCTTTAAATTTTCTACATTTAACCCTCGTGTCGTCCTGTGGGTCAAATTGACCGTTTTAAAGTTTGAAAATGTGGAGAAAAAAAATTCACAGTGAAACTTCCACATTTTCAAAATTTTGGGGGAAATTTTTCAACATTTTTTGATGGAAAAAAAGAAATGCTAAAAATGTTTCATTAAGAACATTCGGGGGATAAATACATATTAGAAGTTTTACTGATAAATATGTAGTCACTTTAGATATTTTTAGGATTCTTTTGAAAGATTTTTTTCATTTTTTAAAAAATATTTACCATTTTTATTTTTTTTATTTTTAAAATTTTAATTTCTTTCCAAATTTTTTTAAATAAAATTTTTAAGGCAAACTTTGAACACAAAACTTTAAGGTACATTTTCGGAATTTTCTTCCTGAAGATTTTGCAAATTTTTATAAATTTGGGGAATTTTTTTGCTGAATTTTTGGATTTTATTTCAGACGAAGGAAGAATATTTTTCATGCCCTTAAATGACAGCAGGAGGGTTCAGGAAATAGATGTTCTGTTGATCGTGTTAAGCTTCAGTGTTTTATGTTTTTTTATGTTGTTATGTGTTCTGTTTTATTTTTTAGTCTTTGTCTGAATGAATGTTTAGCAGGTTTTCTTCAGTTCTTGTGTCTCTTTGTGGTTGTTTTGTGCCCTTTTGTGTACATTTTGTGTCTCTTTGTGGTCAGTCTGCATGTCTTTCCAGTCATTTTGCATTTCTCTGTTGCTGTTTGTGTCTTTTTCTGTTTGTTTGTGTCTCTTTATGGTTGTTGTGTCTCCTTTATCACATCCTCCTGGCGTCTTAGATGATATATGATGGGGATTTTTAAAAAAAAAAAATTGTGGCACCGTTTCCAAGAAATGGTCACAAAACCCCAAATCCAGGTTGAAGAACTCGGGTGAGGTAACTTCCAGTCCATCTCCCAGTGCTCCCAGTTTACAGCAGCTTCAAACAGTGGACTAACAGTAAAAAACAACAAGTTGGTGATGCCTTTGAGTTCTCAGGTCAGGATTAGTTTTTAATTAAACCCCCACAGCGTTTCCTGCTCGGTGTTTTCCTTCCAACTTAGGAAACTTTCTCCAGTTATTAGTGGAAGGAGAATCTTCGTTTTCCACTGCAGTGGCTCTGCAGAGCTTCGTCAGCATGTTTCCTCATCTCACCGTCCTAATGCTGCATCTCATCCTGCCTCCCACAAACACTAATTGGTTTGGTGGCGACGGATCTAATTGGACACCGAAGGTTGGTTATGTGAATCCACGCGAAGCCGGCGCTCTTATCTGCCGCTCAGGAAGACGGACGAGGACGACCCGCCTCGTGATTATTTCCAGGGGGTTCGGTGTGACGGCAAAGTTTTTAATCCTGTCTGTTTGTCCGTCTGAGACAGAAGCTCATAATCACACTGTTGTTTTTTCCATTACTTTAATGCACTGATATCATTAAAATACACACAAGTGTTGTCATTACTCAAGCTGCGATCTGTTCTCCCTCATGACAGACACACAAAAAGACACACAAACAGCGTCTCTTTGTCCTCTTCAGCTCTACACAGTCAGTTTTGTGTGTATTTGTGCTGATTTTGTGACTCTTTCTGGTCATTTTGAGTATTTTTGTGGTAGTTCTGTGTCTGTTTTTACTTTGTGGTCCTTTTTTTTAATTCTGTGTCATGGTTTCCCATTTCTTTATAATGGTTTTGTGTCTTTTTGTGGTCATTCTGTGTCTCTTTTTAGTCATTTTGGGCGTCTTTGTGATGTTTTTGTGTCTTTGCCATTGTTCCAGTTTAACTGGTGATCAGGTTAACTGGTGATAGTTTCCGTCTCCAGATGTTTCGTCCGCAGATTCGTCACGATCACACCTGGATTTACGTGAAATAAAGATACCAGATAAAGAAGACCTCACCGAAAAACGCCGGCATCACTACTTAATAAAGTCTATATCCATGTAAATATCATCTACAGACAGTAAAAAGAAACGTGCGGGCCGAAATAAAAAACACGTATTTTTCAAGTACGGTGAGAGGATTCGAAACCACGTAATCCAGCGATAAAATTGCGAGACCACCGTTTTACTCATTGTGCTACCAATCAGCTCGACAAGCATTCTGCTTCATCTATATGGATCACTGTCATTCTGTCAGGTGTTTAACACCTGGTGATCGTTCAGGAAACACGTCCATGTCAGCTAGGGATAATCACAACTTAACACAGGCTTCCTGGTTAACAACGAGTCACAAAACTATTTATTGTCTCACCAAGAAAACACCGTCATTTTTTGTCTTCTTGTAGTGGTTTTGTGTCTATACTTTCCTACTTTTTCTGCCCATTTTATTTATTTTGTGGTAGTTCTACATTTCTGTTTGTGTTTTTGTGTGTCTTTGTCTCGGTTTTGCTTCTCATTGTGGTGTTTTTTCATCTATTTGTGTTGGTTTTCTTTCTGTTTGAGGTGTTTTTGTGTCTCTTTGTGTTGGTTTCGTTTCTGTTTGTGGTGTTTTTGTGTCTCTTTGGTCATTACTTCTCTCTCGTTTTGCCCTGAGGACTAAAGTGAGTCTTCAGTAATTCCACACTCCATTTCATTGCTGTTGTTGACCTTTAGTTTGTCGGTCGCAGCAGTTTTGTGTTGTGTAGTTGATCCCAGATCCCTGCTGTTGGCTGCAGGGCTTGAAGATGGCGTCTCGGTTCCGTTCACTGCACGGCTTCATTCTGTCCAGATATTCAGATGCTTCCAGGTGTGTGGGCTTTGATTGATCACCTGGATGAGTCCTGCATCAGGCTTCAGTGGATTACAGTTAAACTCCTCGGTGTTGTTGTGTTAGTGTGTCCAGAACACACAGCAGGAGTGTTGTTTCATTTCTGTTAGCACTTCTGTGTCTCTTTTTATTTGATCTGTTGTCATTTTGCGTCTATTTCTTTTTGCTTCACTTTTTGGTCAGTTTGTGTCTCTTCGGTTGTTTTGTGTGTGTTTGTGGTTTTTTTTGTCTCTTTGTGGTCCTTTTGTGTCTCATTGTGGCTGCTTTGCAGTCTTTTTTTGGTCGTTCTATGTGTCTGTGGTTGTTTTACGTCTCTTTTGATTGCTCTGTGTGTGTATGTGGTCTTTTTTTGCATCTCTCTGGCTATTTTGTGTCTCTTTGTGCTCATTTTGTGTGTCTTTATGGTCTTTCTGCATCTCTTTATGATCTTTTTGAGCTTCTTTGTGTTCATTTTGTGTCTCTTTATTGCCATTTTGTGTTTCTTTATGGTTCTCCTTCACCTTTAATGTAATTTTCCGTCACTTTAATAGAAGTCATTTTACATAAGCTAAATTTAAATGTCTTTACAGTAAAATGTTTTCGTATTTCTTCCCTCTCTGATTGTCGGTGAAGTCTCTCTGAACCTCCGTGTTTTTGGCGGTAGGCCAACAACAATCCCCAAACACACATTTATTCTCCTCCTGCGACACAAACTTATCTCGCCGTTGTAGATAAAGATTTTTATAGCGAGCGAGGGGTTATCAGAGCCGTGCGTTCAGGATCTGCAGACATTCTTTTATCGACAATATTTGATGAAAAACAAGCCTCTCAGGAATGAAGACGGAGTGCTTCGTTTTCCAAAAACCGCCCATGCGCTGCAGATATATGTAGTTTTTATCCTCAAAAGGACCAAGTTAAATCTCAATTTGAGGCCAGTTCAGAAGCTTTTACAGACACAAACACACCAAACAGCTTCCAGGGAGTATATATAAAAAAAATAACCAAATGTTTTTATTTCATGTTGATACATTCTTGGACAACACCACAGAATAGTTGCATGAGTGGCCAAATGTAAATCTCTCCCACAACGTTGGCACATAAGCAGCAAGGGCAACATGAATATACCGAGTACAAACAGTAGAAAACATACATGCTTCCTGTTTTTTTCCCCCCAAACAAGTATTTTTCTTTTTTTTTTTTTTTAAATATATACTCTTCTTTTTCTCCCATAAGTTTCCAGGAAAATAAGAAACCGATCAAAGCCATATTCTGCCGTGTGAGAAAGTATCCGAGTAACGGAACGGGAAGAAAAGGAAAATCAGAAACGGTACAATTCAGAGCAGACAGGTGGAATCGACTGTGCTGTGAGGATTCTTTTTTTTTTACTTCTTTTTTTGTTTTTCTTTTTTCTCTTTTTTTAAAATCTGATTCGGTTTCAACATCAAACATATCAGGCATGCATTGACGACCTCGACATCAACACCTTTTGGTTGTAGTCCATGAATCACCGGATATTCAGCCCATCATCATCATCATCATCATCAGCAAACACTAAACACTGGAGAAGTCGTTGTGTGTGTGTGTGTGTGTTTGTGTGTTTGTGTGGAGAAGGAACACACATGTCGGGATGAGAAAGCTTTCATCAGGTGACCACAGACGTCTCAAACAAACACAACCTTTTTTTATTTTCTTCTCGGCTCTGCGCCAGCGGACCATTTTTACCACGTCAAAGTCAAGCTTTTTTTTTTCTTTTTTGGACTCGCAGACGGTTTTTAGAAGCGTCTGACGGAGGAAAAAGAACTGATGGATTTCCAAGAAAATGCTACGAGTTTGGATGGAACCTGTTAGATGGTTAAAGCCTCTGAAAACTGGGTTTTAGATCATGAATCTAAAACAAGTTTGAACATTGAGAGGAGTCAGTTATTGGAGTTTGGTTTCCTTACTAAAGCTGCAATAACTGATGATCGGTTCATTGGTTTTATGTCTATATTCTGTGATTGCAGCATCTTAAACGAGAACATTTCCTGGTTTCTTTCCTTCTCTATGACAGAAGACTGAATACTTTAGACTTTTGGAAACACTGATGGACATTTTTCATCATTTTATTTGACATTTTATAGACCACACAGCAGAAAATGTTAGTTTCTGCTCTAGAAAGAACCATTATCAAACCAGACTCCATTTAGAAAAGTTCCAATTTAAAGCATGGCTGGGAATGTGTGAATTAATCCAGATTTTTAGCTCATGTTTCCAACTAACTTTAGAGGAGAATTGTCTCTAGAACACTGACTAGTAGAACCTTAAGTTCAACTTTTCTCATATATATTAACTGCATTTTTAAATGAGCCCAATTTAAAAGACAGAAGTTCTACAACTTGCAGTATTATCTACTAAATCAGCTGTTTTGACATTTCCTTCAGTATCAGTGACAGTTGTTGGTACAGCTGTTATTCATCAGGTGCTGCTAATAAATAATTCTTCTGGTTTAAAAGGTAAAGTTTGGCTAAATATAAATGGAATTATCCCAGTGGATCCGTTAAACTGGGGCTGCTACTAATGATTACTCTCACGATTAATCTTTTTTTTCCTAGTTTAAATGACTCTGAGGTGACAAAAGTCTCATAAAAGTCTCCAAAGGTCTTTAGTTGACTGTCATATATGAGAAGGAAAAGCTTCAAATCTGAGTTTTAACTCATTGTAATAAACATTTAGATAATCGGTGTTGTTCAGAAGTCTTTATGAACTCGTTTTGAAATTCTCTGATGTCTCTGTTGTTTTCAGAAATGTTGGAGAACCTGAAAGTTGATTTTTTTAGGAGCATTTTTCAGTGGATAGTAATTATTTTATAGAGTTTTAATCATGTCAAGTTTTTCTTGCACTTGCAGAGATTTTACTGAATTTTAAAAGGTTTGTAGATGCTTTCTGTTGCCAGAATCAAATTTGAAGGTGTCAACAATGCATTGAACAAAGTTAATGTCATAAAAATTGTATTAAAGAGTTAAAAGATGTTCTAAAAAATACAAAAATATGATGCCAGTGTCTGCCATCTTGGGAAATGGCTTCCTTTTTACTTTATTCCAAATTTGTGGCCAATAAATAATGCCAAATTTGATGCTGGTTTGGCAATTTGAGCAATTTCTTAGTTATCTGAATGTATTTGAACAATAATAATAATAATAATAATAATAATAATAATAATAATAATAATAATAATAATAATAATAATAATGATGTTCATGCCTGCCGTCTCACAGTAAAGAAGTTAAGTGAGGAAATTAGTTTTCAGTGGCTTTACAGACGTCCAGTTTTTTTGCTTGTTTAAAGTTTTTTTTTGACGTTTAATGACAAAAATCCGGTTGGCAGCATGAGCAAAGCCCTCCAAATCCCAAAGCGAAGAATATGGCTTTAATAAAAACGAAAAACAACAAAAAAAACTTTGTGCATCCAAGAAGCAAAATAGAACCAGAACCATCGCAAACGAAAGGAAACCGGACCGACCGGAGGCCGACGTAAACGCCATAAAGACCAGCACACGGGTTGACAGGAAGGTTGGAAAACTTGCAGTTTGGAAGTACGTAAAGAGACGAAGGGAGGCAGGCTCCTGGTCGGCTGCTTCCTTTGACATCATCAGCGTGGAAACCCGCCAGCGCCACCGAGCGCCACCTGGAGGCTGCAACACGACCGCCGGCTCCCGCCATCGGGTTATTTTTTATCTTCCTCGCCTTCTGTGTGTTTTTTTTCTTTTAAAAGCGTCTCCGTCTCTTTGCTTTGTCGCTTCTCTTCGACCGAGTGAATGTCTGAAAGGAAAAAGTCCCACCAGGCTTTGCTTCTCAGTCTCTGGCGGGCCGTGAAGCACACAAAACTTTTAAAATAAAAAAAACATCCTTCCGTCCGTCTATTTTTTTTCTCTGGTTTCTTGCTTTTAGCCAGCAGGGCAGGAGACCAGACATCTCCCGCCGTCATCGCTCTCTCTGCAGTCTGATGGAGGAATGCCATTAGATCACAAGGTCGTTGTAGCTCACATATTTCTTCTTGGCTGCTGGACCTATTAACGGGCAGAGAACAGATAAAAAACAAAGATCAGCGTCGCTCCGTGCGGCTGCTTTAATATTAAAGATGAAGGTTAACGACGGAGGTGAAATGAGTTAATGGCGGAGGTGAATTCAATTATGGCCGTGGTTTTAAATAAGACTTGAGTTATGAACTCTCAGGAGTGAGGACACTGACGGGCAGCCTCATTATCAGCCGAGCTGTCTTCACTTTACTTTTAGCTCAGGGAGGTCGGGTTTTCTGGGTGCTGAGAGGTCATAAGTCAAGAGTTGGAGGCTGCAGAAGACAAAACGAGACAAATCCTGAGTTACCGGTAAAAAATAAGAACCTTCAATCGGTGAAACTCTCTTTCGTTAGTGGCGCTTTGTTGCTCAGACAAGAGGAAAAACCAGCACAAAGAAGGTAAAGAGCTGGAGGGGGATATAAATCAGCTTTCTCAGCTGATTCTACTGAGACATGAGTTGGTCACACAACTATTAATCCACTTTCCATGCTGGTAAATAGTCGTCTTTGCAAAAAAAAATAGTTGTACATGATGTAAAGAATGTGATTCCACACTTAATATTTGATGTTAATCTGTAAACCCTGAGTTGGGCTACAGAGTAAATCCAATATTAATCCTGATTTTGGCTTCACACAATTTAAAGAACATGATTGACTGAAAGCCTGTAGTTATATGCAGATGATGTCACCTTGTTTCAGGTAAATCTGACATCAGAACTCCTTCTTTGACTCTGTTCAAGCTAACAGTAACTGATGGAGACTAGAAGCTTCTCGGTGCACAATGTAGCTATTCAAGATGTGTCAACAACAACTGTAAACTTCTCCAAAATGTTTTTGTGTCACAAATGTCTCAAAACTTGTCTGACATACTTTAAAGTTGACCAAAATGTTTGACAAACTAAGATTGAGTAGCAATCCTTACATATCATCTCAGACTTGCAGCTGTTTTGTTCTTTTGTCTGTTCATCAATTTAAAATTCAAAGATGTGTCATTTTCTATCACAAATGACAAAAAAACTATAATTTGGAGCTAAAAACCAACAAATGTTGACCGTATTTGCTTTAAAAGTTAGTCATTGAGGGTTAAATTTCTCTACGACTCTACATAACTGGGGAATCCACTTTCTGTTGTTTGGAATTGTTGTTCAAAACAGCTGAAAATATGCAATAAATATTATTAATTCTTGCAACTTATTTCGTCCATGTAGGGCTTCTCTCATGCGTTGGGTAGTATTAAGTGAAACTGTTGTTAAATTTTATTCCAAGTCTTTACTTCTATAGTTGAATCAGCAGAAACTCTCTTAATTAGACTTTTTTTATATTAAAGACAGCATCATTTTCACTGTGAGAGGGAAATCTACAACTGTGGGGTTGAAAGACATGTAAGACACTTTTGTCCCTTATAGACAGACATACAGGATGTGATTTGTGTCAGTCTTTAATCTACTGAAACTTCAGTTTTTAGATTAAACTGTGGCTGTGTAAACATCAAAGGTCTTTACAGGTTTTCGGTTTCTTGTTTTTATAAATTGTGCAGCAGAAGCAGCTTCTGTTTAAAAGACCACACCAACCGCAGAGGCATGAAAATAGAGCCGTCAGACTCTAAATGAGGTGGCGTTCCTGTAGATATCTGCCCCCCTGCAGCTCTGCCTCCCCCATCCCTGCCACCGGAGACCCTCGGTGTTGGTTCGGTGACAAATGGCCTCGAGCCAGAAGCCCTTTGTCAAGCACATCAGGAAGATAAAAGAGAAAATGACTCTGTTTGCATATTAAAGCCTGACGGTGTCACTGAACCGCTCTGACTTTGCCATGGTGTGTCTTTTTCAGGCAGAAAGCAGCCGGCGACGAGTCCGACGGGCCGAACGTCCAGCCGAGGCTGAGCTGAGAAGATCTACGACCACAACGTCAGACTACTGATGAGGGACGGAGCAGCAGCAGATCCACAACTTGTAGTAAAAATGCCCCGAATTACGCTAAAATTAATAACTCAGTATTCGTGTCGAATCATCAAAGGCCTTCTGCTTAACCCTCAGACTTTTTTATCATAAACTGTGGATATTTAAAATTTTAGACTGATATATCAAGTATGTCCCAAGATAAACTTTTCTATTAGTTGCCCATCGACCCACTTTCAGCTGGGGCTATTTTTGATCCACCACATCTCACAAACTATTAAAGATAAAAGCCAGGAAATGTCACTGTTGATTCTCATCATCTCAGTGATTCAGAATCTGTAACACTGGATAAACGCATCAAATAGTTTCTGATTATGGGTGATTTTAAATATGACCAAAAAATGTCAGCAGTCATAAAAAGTCCTGTCTTTGAGCTCACACTAACAAAAAACAACTCATGATGTTTCTGAACCACATGAAGCTACATGTCAGGATAATTCAGAACATAGAATACTTTTTAATGAAACAGTATTTTCTGTGTTCTATTTGGAGATGAGGGCTGCACAGTGGCAAGGTGGTTAGCACTGTAGCCTTGCAGCTAGAAGATCCCGGTTCACATCCCGGCCTTCCTGGGATCTTTCTGCATGGAGTTTTTATGTTCTTCCTGTACATGTATGGGTTCTATCCAGGTTCTGAGGCTGCCTCCCACAATCCAAAGCCATGCTGAGGTTAATTGTCTGTAGGTGTAAATGCGAGTGTGATTGTAACTGTCTAGAGTGTTGGGATAGACTCCAGCCCCCTACGACTCTAATGAGGATTCAGCTGTATAGATAATGGATGGATGGATATTTGGAGATCCACTTCGAAACTCCACAACTCTACTTAGATCAGGTTTTCTAACAATACTTTGTTTTTTGTGGCATAACTTGTTATACCTGCTCAGTCAGTTTCTCCTGTTACTTTTCAACATGTCATTGATTTAGAATTGTAAGTATTCATTATGGGTCAGCTGAAATGTGAAATGACGGGATGGATTTGAATCTGGCTTTTCGTCACTGGCATTTGAACAGCCAATAGGAACGCTGCCTTCTCTCTCAAAGCACCTGTGATTGGATAAAATCTTCCTAAAGCCTGAAAGCAAATAGTCTAGTTTCCTCTCAGGACACCAAGGAGGCAGAGTTATGTGACGATCAACGTTGATTTGTCTGTCTGTCTGTCCGTCTGTTAGCAACATTACTCAAAAACAGACAAACGAATTTAGATGAAATTTTTAGGGAAGGTCAGAAATGACACAAGGACCAAGTGATTAGATTTTGGCAGTGATGCTTCTTATAGTCTGGATCCACGGATTTATTAAAGATTTCTGTATCGTTGAGCGATAGTGGCATGACGTCACTGTAACCATGACAACAAGTGAACATTACATCAGCTGCCTGCTGACGATCACATGATTGTGATCCTACTACAAATCCACTACTGAGGACTTATCAGGACTTATCTGTCAGAAATGATACGACTTAGCAGCCTTGGCAGAGTACTGCTCTCTGAGTGCTTTTCTTGTTTAAAATGTGCAATAGATTTATTATCATTGTGGACAGGTACATATAATTTAGGACCATTATAGCAAATTTTGGACAGATTTCGAGTCAGTTTTGACCATTTTTAACTCATTTTTGGACAAATTAGGTCACAAGACCAATTTTCACTTATTTTACATGAATTGAGAGTCATTTTGAGCAATTTTTAAACTAATTTTGGACCAATTCTAAGTCATTTTACAAAATGTTCAGTCTTTTTGGACAGGTCTGTGTAATTCAGGACCATTTCTCACACATCTTGGTCAAATTATGAGCCATTTTGGACCATTTACAGTCATTTTTGAACAAATTTGAAAGCTGCCTGTCGATGATCACATGATTGCGAGCCGACTACAAATCCACCGCTGAGGACTTAGAGACTTCTCTGTCCGAAATAATAAAAGGAACAACTGATTAAATTGTGGGGGTGTTTCTGAGTCCCATCAATTCCCGCCGCCCGCTACATATTCGGTATCCGTACATAACGTACACATGCATAACACACGTCTGCACTCACCACAACGTCATTTTGATTGTGAGTACATCTATATTAGATGGATACATTCTATGCTCCCGTGATTTCTGCCACTGGAAATGATATGACTAAGCAGCCTTGGAGGAGTACTGTGCTCTCGGAATACTTCTTTGTTGCAATATGTGGAGTTACTGCCTAGCTCAGCTTTAATGCAGCTGGATATTTAAACTACTATCAATAGGTTTACCTTCTGAGCACAGTTTTATGGATGTTATTGGTGCCAACAGGTAAACCTGATGTGCTCTCTGATGTTCTTCTGCCTCTTTCAGCGTCATTTTTCCACCTTCTAAAATCTACCAGATGTTTAGAATGGAGTTTAAAAGAAAAAAACAGCTTGAGGTGAATTCATTCATCGCTCACTTCTACATTCCTACATCCATTCCTCAAAATGAAATTTCAAGGGTGACTTACATACGCGGAAGTGTGAAAAATAAGGCAAAGCCCCCAGAGAAATAAATGGGGTAGAAGCATTTCACTCGCAAGAAAAGCGGGCTTGTAAGGATTCTTTCTGAGAGCAGATGGGGCTATACGGGTTTTAAGAGACGTATGGAAGCCTTTGTTGTATAAGGAATCAGCATTTGGAGAAAGGCAGAGAGGCCCTTATAAGAGGAGAATCAGACAGATTTGGCCTTTGAAGAGCGGCTGGAGCCAGAAGAACGGTGGAGATAGAAGTCTTTGTTGTCGGGGAATCGGCTGCAGGAGCAGAGAGGATGGAGGAGGAGAGGAGGGCATGAGAGCAGAGACGAGATGAAGCCATCTGAAGTGACTGAAGGCTATTACAGAGTCGAGGGTGAGGAGGAGGCGAGGAAGCCAGATTGAAAAGAGAGAGGAATTTTAAAAAATCGGGCGACTGTACGGCTGGTAAACCTCGAGGCCGAATGTTAGAAATGAAGAGGGGGGAGCGGCGTTTGGGCTGACAGATGGCCGGTTTACACTGCAAAAACTCTAAATCTTACCAAGTCTATTGTCTTATTTTTAGTCAAAATGTCTCATCCCACTTGATTTAAGATAAATTCACGTAACAAGCGGCATTTCAGCAGATGGAGGGACTTGTTTTAAGACAATGCATCTGAAATATCTTGTTAAGTCAAACAATCTGGAAATTATCTTGTTTTGAGTTGTATTTTACAAGAAAACTCAAAATATGTTTAACCCTCCTGTTGTGTTAATTTACAGGCACTAAAAAATTTTGTTTCCTTGTCTGAAAAAAATCCAAAAATTCAGCAAAAAAATTCCACAAATTTCTGAAAATTTGCAAAACCTTCAGGAAGAAAATTCCAATAATTCCTTAAAAGTTTCCCTTAAAAGTTTTATTAAAAAAAAAAAAAATCTCCCAAATTTGGCAAGAAAATTCTTGTAAATATTTTCAAAAAATGAGTAAAAATCCCCCCCAAAAATCCTAAAAATATCTAAAGTGATTCCATATATATCAGTAAAACTTCTAATATTTTCTTTAAGAACATTCACATAAAAATCAACCAAATTCCAGCCAAATTCGCTGGATTTTGGTAGATTTTTTTGTGAATGTTCTTAAGAAACATTTTTGACATTTCTTTTTTTCCACCAAAAAAATTTCAAAAATTTCCCAAAAAGGTTGAAAATGTGGACATTAGAAGTTTCACTGTGAAAATAGATTTTTTCCACATTTTCAAACTTTAAAACGGGTCAATTTTGACCCACAGGATGACATGAGGGTTAATAAATCTCAGATTAGGAGGTTACATGAAAGCAAATATTTATTTTTGAGTGAAAAACTGCTTTTTTTTAATAGCATATCTGGCTTACTTTAAGACACCTAAGCTTGACACTCCTGGTAAAATAGAGCTTAAAATAAGCTTTACCAGCTAATTTTAAGATCTCAATATTCTAAATATCATATCTTATTTCAAGAAATCTTACCAAGTCATTTTTCACTTGTTCTATTGGCAGATTTTTTCACTTATTTCAAGGTAAAAGTTCCTTGAAATAAGTTTTTTTTCTTGCTTGAGAGGGACATTCTTTCCAGAGAGGAATTTTTAAAAAATTGAGCGACTGTATGGCTGGTAAACCTCGAGGCTGAATGACATAATTGAAGAGGGGGAAGCGGCGGATCGGGCCTACAGATGGCCGGTCTGGTCTGCTGGGAGTCCTGGCCGAGCTGCTGCCTACCAGCTGGGCTGCTGCTGCTCCACCAGGAGTCGGCTCTGAACAGTGTGGATAACACAGCAGCCCCCCGCCGCGCCACAGCTAATAGGACTGATTGATGAGCCATAATTATCGGCTCTCCGTGGGCGGCACCGGGGACGTTCTCCTGCCGGGCCTTCATTATTTATACTCACAGACGTGGCATCGCGTCCACTACAGCCTCTGCTCCAGCGGCTTCAATACAACCTCACATTTAGCATTCCTCTCATCAGTCTGTAAATGAACAGCATCACAACTCCACATCCGCTGGAGACTGCAGCTCCCTCCGAAGATAACGACCGACACAACCGCTTAAAGAATCATTTTTATATCAGAGCTGCGGCTAAGAAACTCCACAAATGTTAATATTATCTCAACTACGCTAGTAAAACACCAAGTAACTCTGTGACACAATCAGAAATCTATTGCTGAACCACTTCTGTGTCTATGATGTAGCCAGTTGAGCTTGTTTCCCTAATTCCTATACCAGCTAACATTGCTAACAAACAATTAACAACATAAACAAACATCTAATGTCATTCACAACCCGTCAACAACACAATGAAGCACCTAATAATACAAACAACCACCAGACAAACAGAAAACTTTGCTAGCAATGCTAATAACCAGCGAAGAGCGTCGACAAACATCTGATATTGCTAACAAACAACTAACAATGCTAATGATCAACTTAAAACGCAGACAAAGAGCTATATCGCTCACAACCAGCTAACAATGCTAACAACCAGCTAACAACATGACCAAACATCTAATGTCACTCACAACCCATCAGCAACACAAAAAAGCACCTAATAATACAATCATCTGACAAACATATAACTTTGCTAACAATGCTAATAATAGCCAAGAATGCTGATAAACATCTAATATTACTAACAACCTGCTAACAAGGCTAACAATCAATTTACAGCGCAGACAAAGAGGTATCATCGCGTGCAACCTGCTAACAACCTGCTAACAACCACCTACCAACATCGTCAACTAGCCTATGTTGCTAACAATAAGTTAAAAACATTAATGTCCATGTAACCACGGCTAATGTTGCTAACAACCAGCAACACTGACAGCCATCTAAAAATATTGAAAAACAGTTAATGTCACTTGCAACCTGATAACAATCAAAACAGCTACCTAAAGTCACTAACAATAGCAACAATAACAGTAACTCGCTAACAAAAAGCTAATATTGCTAACAACAAGATAACAACACAAACAACTACCAAACAATAGTGACCAAAAACGAAAGTTGTTCGCAGCCTGTCAACAACCAAGTAACATTGCTAAGAACCTGCTAACAACAGTAAACACCACCTGAAAACACAGAGAAACAGCTAACATTGTTTAAAAATAGCTAATGTTTCTAACAACCTGCTAACAACAATAACAACCAACTGAGAACACTAAGAAACAGCTAGCATTTCTAACAAACATCTAAGATCACAAACAACTTGCCAAAACCAGCAAGGCTAACAACACTGACAACCAATTAACGTCACTAACAACAAGAAATAACCAGCTAACAGCATTGACAACCAGCAAAGAACACTGACTACTAGCTAACATTACTAACAACAAACTAACAATACCAAAAAAATCAAGCAGCTAATATTGCTAAATCTGGTAGCAATGCAAACAACCACTAAACAACAATGACAAGAAGCTAAAGTTGCTTGAAATTAGCTAACAATAACAGCTACCTAAGAACACAAAAAACTAGCATTTTTCACAAACTGCTAATATCGCTGCCAACTAGCATTGTTAACAACACTGACAAACAGATGTCACTAACAGCAAGAAATGACCAGCTAACAGTGCTAACAAACAGCTAATATTGCTAAACCTAAACAACTATGAAACAATGACAAGAAGCTAAAGTTGCTCACAGCATGCTCTGCTAGCAGCCAGCTAACATCAACTAACATTGCTAACAATAATAACCACCACCTGAGGAACCACCACAGAAACAGCTGACATTGTTAACAAACAGCTAATGTTGCTAATATCCTGCTAACAGCTAGCAATGTTAACAACACTGACAAATCGCAAATATCGCTAAATCTGGTAACGATGCAATGAAACCGCTAAACGACAATGACAAGAAGCTAAAGTTTTTTAAAGCATTTTCTACACACAGCTAATGTTGCTACCAACTAGCATTGTCAACAACACTGACAAACAGATGTCACTAACAGCAAGAAATGACCAGCTAACAGTGCTAAAAAACAGCCAAGAACATTGACAAATGGCTAAAGTCGCTAACAACAAGCTAACAACCAGCTAACAGTTGGATAGGATTCAAAACATCAGATTTCTGTGAGTCATGGAGTATTTTTAGAATACTGTACTGGTACTTTTACTTCAGTAAAGTATCTGAGTACTCCCTCCAGCACTGGCAGAAGCTGCAGCTGAACACAGACATTGTTTCTGTCAGTTTATTTGCCGTAAAATCGTAGGTTAAAGTGCAGCCTGAGCTGTCCGGCAGGCAGCAGCAGCAGCAGTGAAAGTGCTGCTCAAATCAGAGAGTGAAGAGGCGATTTATTTCTATTTAACTCTCTCTCTGGACCGACTCCCTCCTCCTCTCCTCAAACCTCCACGAGAAAATGGATCAAGGTCAGGACAGTAGCAGAAGAAGAAGATTAATTTGCTCTTACCTCTGATAAATTATGAAATTAGCCTGTCAGGGGGAGAAAAACATTATTTGGTGAGTCGTCCCTGAGGGAATCCCACTGCGAGCTCACATTTCAATTCCTGCACTTTTTAAATATTTATTTTGAGAAAAATCTGAAGATTTACTTTAATTTTTCTCAGTACCTCCGACCAGAAAAGGATGTTTTTGATGGAAATTCAGCGACGTCATTTGATGTTTTAGTTGTTTTAGATGTTTTAGTTTGACGTTTACAGAATCCTGCCACAGAAAAAAACCTGTATGACATAATTGTTGACCTGCTGACAGCTGAACAGGTGAGAGGACTCACTTCCTGAAGTTATCATGACATTATTTTTACCTTTTCTGTCATTTTGCGTGCCTTTGTGGTAGTTTTGTGTCTTTTTGTTCTGATTTTGTGTCTCTTTGTAGTCAGATTGTGTGTCTTTGTGGTCATTTTGTGTCTCTTTGTCAGACTGTTTTCCACTAATCAGCACTCTGCGTGAAGTCGTATTAATCCGTCATAGCAGTGCTGAGAGGCTTTAAACCGATCATTTTTCCAATCAATACATCCGACAAGTAATTTTCTTTATGAATCAATGACTTGTTCGGCGTCTGAAAACAATTTGAACGGCATCATTCGTCTTTGTTCTGTCTGAGCAGCTGTCAACAAGCAAAAATGTGTTTCCTGTCGCAGAATACTGGCAAATATTTTCATCACAGGGTCAATTAGTCTGATCTAAGCTGATTGATTGATCTGTTGGAGATCTACAGCGTCCGGCGGGATAACGAGAAGCAACCGTGTCTCAGAGAAATGAAGTTTTTGAGTTTTTAAAATTCTGTTGAGTAAATAAACTAGTGAGGAGGTCGGGGCGGATGGAGGGTCAACAAGGCTCAGGGTTTTTATAAACATTTTTACGGTTTTACATCCTGCAGGTGGTTTGGTTTGAGTTTCCAAATAAATACATCACTTTATTACATGAATATTTAATTAATAACTCAGCCTGATCCTGAGTTTCCATTTTATTTGGAGATAATTCCATAATTCTGTTCAGAAATGAGGATTTTTTGATCGTTTACATGCAGATATTAGAATTACATGAAAATTCAGTCTGCAGTCTGGAGTTTCTGATTGTTATTTCTCAGAGACACGGCTGTAAAAACTTTAGAAAACCTGATTTAGAGACACGACTAGCAGCTGATGATGCATTTAGTAAAATCTTCGTGTTCTCACTGAGTCACATGTGCAGTAACTGTGTCGGTTAGCATCAATAAATCCAATGTTTGTGATGTTCTATCACCTAAGAACGTATAAACTCACTGTGTTTTCTTCCTGTAAAGAACTTTGATTTGTCATAAACTGCTGAATCGATAAAGTTTGATTGATTTATTTAAACTGAAGCTTTGTTTTTTAAAATGAAAACTGCATCTGCAACCATTTAACGGATTTAATTCATCACAGACTATTTAGTTTTAGTAATTTTAAAAATAAGAAACGTCTAAATCCTCTGATTGAATGTTTGTTTTCTGTTTCACCACATTTCAATAAAATACATTAAATAAAATACAGAAAATGAACAGAGGAGTCCTAAAACTGTATTATATATAAAATATATTAAATATTGTAGTATCTTAATCAAAGAATTTCCTTTCGGGTTTATAAAGTTTAATCTTATTTGTTATCTTAATACAGAGATTTGTCCAAATTCAGTGATTACAGATTCTTTGATGTGATATTTTCTGGTTTCTTTCCTCCTCTGTGACGCTAAACTGAATATTTTGCAACAAAACAAGACATTTTTCACTATTTTCTGACATTTTATAGATCAAACAACTAATCAATCCAGAAAATAATCAATGGATCAATTAGCAACACAAATCATCGTTAGTTACAGCTCAGCTCTGAAATATTTAAGACAAATTAAGGCTCCGTGTTGCAGGAGCTTTTTCACTAATTTGTGACATTTAATGACCTTAAAAAAAACACATTTGTAAAGAAAAAAAGTCTAAATTCTGTGATTTTGGCTTCTTAAATGTGAATATTTTCTTGATTCTTTCCTCCTCTGTGACACTAAATTGAATGTTTTTGGACAAAATAATAGATTAGTCACCATTTTCTGATATTGTTTTGATCAAAAAAGTAATCAATTGATGGAAAACCGAAGACAGATCATTGGTAGCTGCTGCTCTGTTCTGAAATATTAACAACTAATGAATCTGAAGACGTCATTTTGGTCTTTTTCACTTACTTCTGACATTTCTTGACCTTGGTGGAATCAGATTAATTGATTAGTTGTTGTCTAATAAACTTATTAGCAACTATTTTGATCAGTGATCAATCAGCTTAAGGTTTTTTTTTAAAGAAAACAAGTCTAAATTCTGTGGTAGCAGGGCTGATTTCTGATGTCTGATGGCCTCAGTCTGGTTTTACGTTCAGTTTGAACATGTGACTCTCAGCAGTGAAGAGAAGCAGAAGAATTTACTAAACTTTTCCCTCAAAGAAGCGTCTGATTGTAGCGTCATCAGGTTACAGAATCAGAGTTCTTCCATTGTTCCGTTTACTCACTGTTGGGGTCGACGTTCTCGCACAGCTCCGTCTTGGCCTCGCCGTTGGGCCGGTCGCTGGCTTTGTGGGACAGCCGGGTGGACATGGTGGCTGCCGTGACGACGGCCTTGAAGGACCGCTTCCTCTTCTGGACGTTGAGCTCCGGGTGGAAGATGATGACGTAGACTTTGGGCATGTAGAGCATCCCGAGGGCGACAGACGCACTCAGGTTCATGGAGATGGTCAGCGTGGTCGTCTGGATGTAGAGCTGCAGGAGAGAGAGCCAAAAACCACAGAACTTAACAAAAATACTCAGTCTTTCCATGAAAAATACCTCAACTACCACAGAATCAGTATATTTAGGAAGTTTTACCTTCAAACTATGAATAATACAAGGAGTTACAAGCAGTTTAAGTACGGAGAAGTTGTAATTTTAAAAAAAATTTGACTTTTTTTGTAATTTTTTCCCCCAACGTTAATAAAATTTGACTAAATGAAGAAATTATCACCAAAATTATTAATGAAAGTGTTTAAAAGAGTGAAATAGCCCCGTAAAGATGTAAACAAAATGTAATAAAATGCTTCAGAAATATGAAAAATTGTGAAAAACAGAATGAAATAGCCCCACACTATTGACAACAAGAAAAAAATGTGAACAAAACAACCACAAAAGATGTAAAATTACAAAAAAATAAGCCACAAAACACGTAAACTAACCAAAACAGGACAAAAAAACCCCAAACAAAAGCATATAAAATGATCAAAATAAGAGGCAAAAAAGAAAAAATATGTAAAAGGACAAAAATGACACAAAACAGCCACAAAAAGATGCAACATTACAAAAATAAGACACAAAACAAACACAAAAACACAGAAATTGACCAAAACAAGACAAAAAATAACCACAAATGATGTCAAATGACCAAAATAAGAGACAAGACAGCCACTAAGAGGTATAAAATGGCAAAAATAAGACACAAAACAAGCAAAAAAGATGCAAAATTACCAACATAACACACAAAACCACAACAGAAGGTATAAAATAACCTAAAAAAAGAGACAAACAACCATAAAAAGGTGTAAAAGGACCAACAAAAGTCCCAAAACAACAACAAAAGTCTCTAAAATAAATGTTCCTACAGCTTAAAGTTTCCAGTTCTTCCTACTTAAATATTTTCTTCACCCAAATACAAAATATAAAACACAATTCTGTCCGTTATTTACATTTCTTTACTCTGTAATGGAGGTTTATCAGTAAGATTTGCGCCTGAAAAGGTTCAAGAGACTCTGAAGACAAAGTGAGAGTTTCTTGTCTCTGCAGTAAATATCATTAAAACTAATTAAAGACCAAACTCTGGTAATTAGGAGTCGTGATCGGGACTTTACAGGAAAACACGGTGGAGTTACGACGTCGTTTACGAGGCGCTGAATCACCATCGACTGGCGTCCGTCTGAACCACAACCAAAGATTTTTTGGAGAACCGAACTCCTGAGGCTTTTTACGAGCAGCTGAAGGATGGTTTTTATTACGTCCTCGACCCTCTGTAGCGCTTTACGCTCCGTGTTCACTGCCTTTGAATCCGTGGCCCCGTGAACCCGACGGAGGGCCGATATGGGCCCCGGATGAATGTATGAAGAGGAACGCTGAGCCGTAATGGGCTTCCTCTCGTCTTTATGGCCGTCACCGTCTGACGGATGATGTGGGGATTCAGAAAGCAGCAGCAGAAATCGTCAGACGTTTTCTCGCTTCGCTAAACGCATCAGAACCCTCTGGAGCAGCCGGAGGGTTTAAGAGGATGCTGTTATTCAACAAAAAGAGACTAAAACGACGGCAATTATCGGCCAGAAACTATAACAACACAAGAAAGAGCTGAAAATGAACCAGATCTGAGCAGGAAACTGATGTTTTCATCATGTCTCATTCAAAATTCAGCAAAAATAGACTTTGCAGCAGGTTCTTTATAACAAAAAACAAAGAAATCAAGAACTTCTGGAGGTGAAATGCGCTTCCTATGCAACTAAACTGCAATTTTAATGACGTTTTGAAGGAAACCAGCAATCCATGAATCAGTCTTTGAATTAACTTTCATTTTCTGTTGTTTAATTTCAGTTTTCACTCCTTCTCTAAGGTTTACTTGGTTAAAGTTGAGAAAAACATCCTGTTCTGGGTTCAAATACGGCAGTGTCTTTACATGTTTGAAGAAATTACAAAAAAAAGACACAAAACAACCACAAAAAGATGTAAAACTACATAAAATAAGACACAAAACAACCACAAAAAGATGTAAAATTACAGAATGAAGACAATGACCAAAATAAGACACCAGAAAACCAAAAAAGATGTAGAGTAATCAAATAGGACAAAACAACCACAAAAACGCGTAAAATGACCAAAATAAGACACAAAATAAAACATAAAACGACCACAAAAAGATGAAAACTGACCAAGATAACACACAAAACAACAAAAACATGTAAAGCGACCAAAACTAGACAGCCACAAAAAGAAGATATATATGTGTGTGTGTGTGTGTGTGTGTGTGTGTGTAAAAAAATGACTTTTTGAATAGTGTCAAACATCAGTAAGATAATAATAATCTTTTCAGATTTAAACATAATAAAAATAAAAGTGGATTTTTACAGTTAAATGTTGTAAAAGAACAGATTACTATTTGTTTTGATGTATATTTAAGCGTTTTCTGTGATTTTAGATATTAGCTGATTATTTTTACATAGATTTTTTTCTAAATATAAAAATTTATCATCTTTTTCTTGGTTTCTATGATATAAACTGTGCCATTCTCAGTTCTCTCTGTTTCCATGGAGATGCAGGACTTTTTACTGCAGAGAAAAATGAACCCACAGTGAGTAAAAAACGTAAGAGGAGCTAAAACCAGCCAGAGGGGGAAGTCTTGACTATTTTTTCTGGAAATTTCCACCTGAAAAACCTTCTTCAGATTTATTAAGAGCAGCTCCACAGCTGTGAGGCCAAACTGAACAACCTCTGGCTCTGCGGGTCCAAAACGGCAGCAAGAATCACAATGAATATAATTTAACGGCTTCTTCACAGCCGTGGGGGTCAAAGGATGATGGAGGGACACCAGGAAGGAAACCAGACCTGATGGCCGGTCACAGCAGGAAGAACTCTGCAGCAGAATGAGGTGAACTGAGCTACTGTGATGATACAATATCTGTAATTCCCTCTGCACAAAACCACAACGCTGCTATTAAAAAAAAACCCTGCTGCACGTAGATGGAATCTGAAAATGTCCTTTTGTGCTGCAGACAAACAACAATGAAGCGATGGAAACCGTAAAATCCACCTTTGATGGGATTTCAAAGCAGCTGAGCACCAGTGTGTGCGTCTCAGTGTTTGTCATCTGTTGCATTTGAAGAGTTTGTGTGTCAGCGGGGCGTAAACAGTCCATTAATTAGCCAAACGAAGGGGGAGGATTCATTAACGCTCTGAGGAGAGACGTGGAGTTGTCTAACCCTAACCCAAAACAACACAAAACCACCACAAAGGATGCAAAATGACCACAAAGAGACACAAAGTGAAACCAAAACGACACAAAACCACTACAAAGAGACACAAAACCACCGCAAAGACACACAAAACCACCACAGAGGCACAAAACCACCGCAAAGACACACAAAACCACCACAGAGGCACAAAACCACCGCAAAGACAAACAAAACCACCACAGAGGCACAAAACCACCACAAAGAGACACAAAACAGCAACAAAAAGACATAAAACAACCACAATGAGACACAAAATTACCACAGAGGCACAAAATTATCACAAAGTGACACAAAACTACCACAAAGAGACACAAAAGCATCATGAAAAAGTGGACAAATCCACCTTTGATGGGATTTCAAAGCAGCTGAGCACCAGTGTGTGCGTCTCAGTGTTTGTCATCTGTTGCGTTTGAAGAGTTTGTGTGTCAGCGGGGCGTAAACAGTCCATTAATTAGCCAAACGAAGGGGGAGGATTCATTAACGCTCTGAGGAGTCACGGTGGGAGGGAAAACGCCGCCGCTCAGACCAGCGGCATGCTGGGAAACTGGGGCAACGACATCCAAACATCCTTTCGACTAAATCTGTTGTGTTCTCAAATATCCTGTTTCACATGCAGAGCCATCGCAAAGAGACACAAAACCACCACGATAAAGTGGAAAAGGCCCTCAAAGAGTCGCAAAATAATTGCAAAGAGAAACAAAACAACCACAAAGACATGAAAATAGACCTCAGAGACACAAAATGACCATAATGAGACGCAACATGACCAAACAGAAACACAAAGTGACCCCAACACGACACGAAACCACCATAAAAGATGCAAAATGACCACAAAGAGACTCCAAACAATCTAAGAAATGCAAAATGACCTCAAACTAAAGCTGAGCAGCAACAGTTCCACACTGTGGTCCAGTGAACGTCTTCTTTTCCATCTCGTCTGCTGCGACCTTAAATCTTCTCCTGTTTCACATCTCTGTCAGATCTAACCCCTTCTCTTTTAACTCGTCCTCCAGGGAAAATACATTCAGAGGGAAACAATGAAGCACGTCAGAGAGGGATCTGTAGATGAAAACATGAACAGTAACGCTCAGCTACAAACAGATAGGTGACTGAAGACCATCCCACGTAGGAATCAGCTGACAGAGGAGCAATGTTTGGGTGAAAAGGCAGCCAGATGTGCAACAAGAGAGACAGCTGTGGCTTTCATGTGTCACCATAGAAACGGAGAACGTAAACATAATGAAACGTGATGCAGACAGCTGGAGGTGCAGCAGCCGAGCTGACAAGGATGGAGGGAAACCTGGAGGAGCTGGACCACAACGTTAAACATTACGGAGAAACACCTGGAAGAGCAGCATGTGACGGAATGTTCAACACAACACAGAGACACAAAACAACCACAAAAGGACACAAAATGACCACAAACAGATGCCAAATGACAAAAAGAGGTGCTAAATGTCTACAAAGAGACACAAAATGACTGCAAATGGACACAAAATGGTCCACAATGGGACACGAAATGACAAAAAGAGGCACACATTGGCCACAAAGTGAAACAAAATGTCTGGAAAATGACACAAAATAAACCCCCAGAGATGCCAAACAGCCAAACAGAGATGCAAAATGTCTACAAAGAGACACGAAATGATTGAAAGGGACCCGTGAGATCGTAAAGCGACACACAGTAAAAGTTGATAAAATGACCTAAAAGAACCAAAATGACTCAGATTAGAGTCACATCAATGATTCTTAGATTTCCAGCAGCAGAAACTGTTTGAGGAAACTGTGAACCAGATGTTAAAGGAGAAATGGCTGCAAAGAAACTACAACTGATGGAGACCAAGAAGAAGGAGGAAGAGAAGAAGAAGAAGGAGAAGAAAAAGAACAAGAAGAAGAGCAAGAAGAAGGAGAAGAAGAAGAATGAAAAGAAAAACAAGAAGGAGAAGCAGAAGTAGAACAAGAAGAAAAAGAAGGAGGAGGAGAACAAGAAGGAGGAGAAGAAGAACAAGAAGAAAAAGAACAAGAAGAAGAGCAAGAAGGAGAACAAGAAGAAGAAGGAGAAGAAGGAAAAGAAGAATGAAAAGAAGAAGGAGAAGAACAAGAAAAAGAAGAACAAGAAAAAGAAGAACAAGAAAAAGAAGAAGAAGGAACCACTCTGAACCAGAACCACCAGTAAACATCAGAAGAAATCTGGACTCTGATGATGAATCTTAGATTTGTAGTTCTCCCGTTTGTCTCGCTACAGTTCCAGACGACAGAACTGTTCCTCACTGCATTGTTCTAGTTTAAATTAGCGATAGTGAGGATTTTATCACCTATTTTTACGTGCTGCTGCAGATCCAGATTTGTCTGTTAGAGGTGTGTGAAGAACAGCAGCTGCAGGATCTGGACCAGCTGGATTCTGCTGCAGGTCTGAGTTTCCATAAAGAAACCTGCGTTTGCTGACCTAAATCCACTCAGAGCCTCCAACTGCAGATGACTAATGCAATATTCCTGAACACACGTGCAGGTCAAGGACTCCATATTCTAATTCAACACGATATAAATGGAAAGTGTCTCCAGAGAGATAAAGGAGGCTGAAGTTACTGAACCGAAGCCTCTGAATACAAACATTCATTATTTCTACTCCATTACATTACGGAGGCAAACATTGTAGCTTCCATGGCACACTGGAGCCGTCCACCCAATCTGCAAGTGATTTGTGGACTTGAAGGAGTTTTATGATACAGAAATGTTCCCATAAATCCCACCTGGTAGTAAAGCTGAGTTGGTCCATGTTAACCCTCCACCAGGAAATAAATTCTCCACGTTACCTTCACTCTCTGAGCTACAAAACCCAGCAGCTGGGTTCAAACTTTCTGTTTTAAAAATGTCTCCAAATATCTGCCAGAAACGTCTGATCTTTAAATTTTTGACAGTTCTTGAAGATCTTGTCGTACAAGCTAAGCTTAAAATCCTCCTAAACTCAAAAATAAAAAATTCAACACTTTCTGGTGCAACCATGAAGTCTTGATCAACTCAGCTGAAACTGGCAGTCAGGTGACAAAAATTTTGAGAGTTTTCAGAACAACAAGAGGAAAATCAAAGCTACTGGATCAGTAAATAAAGTCAGCATGGCTCAGAAACAGTGAACAGAAGAGCAAGTTGTTGGACGATACATTCAGCATGGAGAAACATCTTTCTACTGATGATGAGCAGAGTAGAGAGGAAAAGTCTGGAGAGGAAACATGGAAATAGATAAATATCTACAGTATGTGGAGACAAAACGACCACACCCACAAAACTTTAAAAAAAAAGACACAAAATTACAAAAGTTAGACCCAAAATCACAAAAATGAGACACAGAATTACAAAAATGAGATGCACAATTACATAAGTGAGACAAAACGGCAAAAATGAGAGAAAATGACCAACAGACACACAACAGAGACAACAAGAGAGACTGAGAGTAAAATCAAAGCTACTGGATGAATAAATAAATGCAGCATGACTCAGAAACAGTGAACAGAGGAGCAGGTTGTTGGAGATACATTCAGCATGGAGAAACATCTTTCTACTGATGATGAGCAGAGACTCAAGAATGGACTAAATATTGTCCAAAATGACTCAGTTTGTCTGAACGACTCAAAAATGGTAATTTTGAACAAGTTGTAAGCAATTTTGGACAGTTTTCAAGGGTTTTTTTTGGATATTTTTGAGTACTTTGGACAAGTTTCAAGTTACAACGTTGAGTCATTTTAGGCTGTTTCAGCTCATTTTTTAATATTCAATGTTACTTAAGAAACATTTTGAACAAACTGTCATTTTGGATAAATCTAAATAGTTAAATATCTATAGCATGTAGAGTCTCATTTTTTTCAGCGTTGGTAACATCTGTGGGTAAAAATGTAAATAGCTAAATATCTGTAGCTCATAAATGATTGGAAAGATGTTGGATGTGTTGATTCCAGGTGAAAGTTCATATTTTGTCAAATAAATTCAAATGCAAAATGTAAAATTACCACAAAAAGATGCAAAAACACCACAAATGGATGCAAAACGATCACAAAAAGATGCAAAATAACGACAAATGGGTGAAAAAAGACCACAAAACAATGCATAGTGAAAAGAAAAAGATCCAAAATAACAATAAATTGAAAAAAAAGATGCATAATGACCACCAAAAGAAGCTAAATGACCATAAAAAGATGCAAAATGATCATCAAAAAAATGCAAAATGACGAAAAAGTCACGGTTGTTTTTCTATGGAGGTGCAGGACTTTATATTGCAGTTAAAAATGAGGCCACAGTGAGTAAAAACACCCAGAACCTGCTGCAGGGCAGAGTGTTAGAAGTGACCAGTAGAGGGCGACATGCTGCTCTGGGTGGGGGTCCACTCTGATGAATGAGTCCCTGCTGCTGTGATGATCCCTGAGGCCCCTGTGTGGCCCCCGGCTGATTAATGAAGTGTGATCAGGATTCCTGAGGACGCTGCATCGCCGCCGTGCTGCCTGTGTTTAGATTTATAGCTCACATGTGGAATATTCTGTCTGGGAAAGCTGCACTTTCACACATCTTTTAGTCTGGTGGTGTAAAGAAGCCTCTGATCCGACTGGAAGCCTCACAATCCCTCAGAGCAGGAATGGAAGACGCTGCCACTTGTTTATGGTGATGTGCATCAGAGTCGGCTGTAATGGATTCAGAGCTTTAACCAGAGCTCAGAGACGAAACAAACCTCAACACAAAATCAGGTTTCATTCTGACGCTGAGGATGTGATGTGGTCTAAACTTGTAATTCCACACAGGGACACACCAACACTGTACTAATGGTACGTTGATTAAAGAATAGATTATTCAACTACAGGACTCCAAACAACTCGCAGCCAACAGACTGTAACATAAGATCTGTGGTTTTAAAAACAGAGCTCAGCGACAAGATTAAAAAAAACACACAAAATGATTACAAAGAAATATGAACCACCACAAAGATGCACAAAACAACCACAAAGAGATGCAAAATGGCCATAAAAAAACACAAATGACCATAAAAGTATACCAAATCACCAAAAAAAAGAAACGACGCACAAAATGGTGCAAAAAGGACAATAAATGAGATTCTACGAGACTGCACAATTGCAAAGTGACCACAAAGAGACACAAAATGATCACAGAGACACAAAATGATCACAGAGAGACACAAAATGACCACAAAGAGACACAAAATGATCAGAGAGAGACACAAAATGACCACAAAGAGACACAAAATGACCACAAAGAGACACAAAATGATCACAGAGACACAAAATGACCACAGAGAGACACAAAATGACCACAAAGAGACACAAAATGATCACAGAGAGACACAAAAAAACCCACATACACGAAACACCCCCAATATTTCTTTTAAAGCAGCTGTCCGTGCAGCGTAAATGTAAATCTGTTCACGTCTTCGGCTTCCTTTCATTGAAAACACACCTGAATGGCAACGCTAATGCTGACGCTAATGCTAATTTAGCAGCACACGAGAGGTTAAACTGGAGAGATAGAATAAGAGGAGTTTAGATGCAGGATCACGGCTGTGGAGAAGGAGGAGGAGGAGGAAGATGTGATGCAGTGATAAGAAGGGAGGACGGGAGAGGAAAGGTTAAGCAGAGGTTTGGTCTGGATGATGAATGAAAGGGAGGAAGAGGAGGAGAGTTCAGAGTGGAAGACTGATGGAGACGTCGGAGAGAGTCTATGATAAAGAAAGATGTGGAGGAGCTGAGAGAGACGGAGGAGGAGGAAGAGGAGGAGGAAGAAAGGAAGGAAGAGGATGAGGAGGTGATGAAGGAGGAGGAGGAAGCCGTAGAAGAAGAGGAGGAAGTGAGAGAGATGGAAGGAGGAGGAGGATGAAGATGAGGAGTTGTTACTTTTTCAGTTTAAATGGAAACTAAACACTGAAATAAAGCAGCTGCTCTGATTAAACCTCCTCTTTCTCTCTGGTAGTTTTTGGGTGAAACCAGGAAACCTTAAATCAGAATAAAAGACGCTCAATCAGACTTTTCTTGGATTAGTGATGGAAATTAAAACCATGTGAGGTTTCCTTTTGTGTCTAGCATCAAATCAAGTCGTATCCTGATGTAAAATGTCGACTCTACACCCGTCGGTCTGCTGGAGGTTCCAGATCAGACTTCAGAGTCTAGAGGAGTCTGTTGTCTTAAACCGACCTCATTAAGTGCTGGAAGTGCTGAAGCCGACCAGGCGGAGAATCCCATCGTAGCCGACAGAAGAAGCTCCGCAGTGAATCCACGCCGATGCCGAGGCACAAAATCAATACGTTAGAGAAAGTGGAGGGATGATGTCGTTTAACCAGATTACACGCTGCTGGATTTCTCTCCTCTGCGACCTCGTCGTGTTCGTCCGGGTGTTACACAACCGACGGGTTAAAGGCCTGAACGGCTCACCAGCCTTTCATTTGCATTTTAAACATTTGCTCTAATTTAACCCCTTCACGCCTCCAGTTTGCTCCGTTCTCCTCAGCAGCTTTAAAAGAGCAAATATTCTGCACATTAACAGCCTCTACTGGAATATATTTACATGATTTACCCTTCTAAAGGAAAAGGGTTTTCTTTAAAAACATGACAAAATACAGGTACAACATGACTATAAAGAGACATGAAAGTACTACAACGAGATGCAACATAATTATAGTGACACAAAGTGACCACAAAGAGACAAAAGGGACACAAAACCTCCAAAAAAACAATCAAAATGACTACAGAGATGCAAAGTTGCCACAAAAAGCCAAAAAACATCTGGCCAGCAGCTTCTACTAGAATGTATTTCCATGATTTATCCTTCTAAAGGAGCCAAAAAATGCTGAAATTCTATCGTTTATCAGCGGGAAAATACAAAAACTGAAAATAGTGAAAAATGTGCATCAGTGTTGCCCAAATGTCTCGTTTTGTCCAAAGATTAATTAGTTTTCTGTCACAGAGTAGGAAAGAAACGAGAAAATATTCACATTTAAGTACTTTCTGTTGTATAAAACTTCTCAAGCCAATTAATCAAAATAGTCGACTGATCACTTAATTACTGCAGCTCCAAACAGAATAATTAATGTGAAATTTAATTTGGCAAGAGATTGTTTTTGTTTTTGTAAAGTCGAACAAGCAGATTTTTAAAATGACTCTGTTAATTCTTCTCTACGTGGAGCCATGATGAAGACAGTCATAGTCTTCATCATAGTCACAGTCTTAGAAGAAAGTATTGGCACCACTGGAATTTTTCCAAAAAATCCACCATTTCTTCTAGAAATTGTGGCAATTACAAATGTTTTTGGTATACACGTGTTTATTTCTTTGATGTGAATTGGAAAAACACAAAAAAGCAGAAGAAAAAAGCCAAAAGTGAAATTCCAGGGATCTAAATCCCACTGAACACCAATGGAGAGATCTTAAAATTGCTGTTGCAAGAAGGAACCCTTCAAATCTGAGAGACCTGGAGCAGTTTGCAAAAGAAGAACGGTCTAAAATTCCATTTGAGAGGTGGAAGAAGCTCGTTGATGGTTCTAGGAAGCGACTGGTTTCAGTTATTTCTTCCAAAGGGTGGCAACCAAATATTGAGTTTAGTGCCCACAATTTTGTCTGACCCATTTTTTGAATTTTCATGTCAATTATGAAATTATATCAATTTTGTCCTTTTTCTTTTGCTTTTTTGTGTTCTTCCAATGCACATCAAGGAAATAAACACATGTACACCAAGAACATTTGTAATTGCAACAATTTCTGGGAAGAAATGGTGTATTTTCTGGAAAAATTCCAGAGGTGCCAATAATTTAGTCCATGACTGCAGATCCAGCTCATAGGTCCAAAACTGAGAAAGTTCTGCTGTTCACAACTTATTTTAGAACCATGTTCATGCAGTTACACTGACTGGAAATCACAGGTGGATTACTTTTCCTGTCTCTCCATTGTAGTCTTTCTAAACTATTTGTTTTTGATTGTTTCTAGTAGTAAATACTCGACTGTTCAACTTATAAATAATGAGAGGTGACACGGTTTAGAATCATTTGACACTAAAGTGATTCTGACCGTTTTCTTTTGTGTAAATCTCTGGAGTAAAATAAGAGTAGCAGAACATGAAACCACAGAGGCTCCGACACGACAACCAACAAATCTTGTGAAGAGGGCTGTGGGCAGCGGCACTCTGAGGGCAGCAGGGGGCAGTTTAAAGCCCCTCGAGGCCGATTTGTGACAAAATTGGCCACTTTGCATAGAAAACGGGAGATTAAATGCGGCAGCACGGCCAGCATTCGCAGCATTATCAGACCACCAGCTGCTGGTGGAAGAACAGGAAACTGTTGTTGAAGCTGCATGGAGGGACGGCGGTTCAGAGATACCAGGACGACGGAGACGGGTTCTGATGACTACACATCTCAGGCAGTCGTGGCTTTTTGGTGTCAGCTCCAAGATCACCCTCTTCTTTTCCTTCTGGAGTTTATATTTTTATCACTTCAGCTCTGATAGCGACAGAAGAAACTCTCTCTTGATAGGTGAACGGCTGCAAAGTCAACATCTAACAAACAGAATCCATAAAGTCAGCAGCTGCAACACCGGAGCTGAAACTGTTGATGCTTTAGTTGTAGCTGATCATCAATTAACCGAAAAGTCTCAGTTCTGTGTTTAAAGCTTCTAAAATGTGAATCGTTTCTGGTTTCTTTCCTCCTCTGATAGAAAATTGAACATCTTTGGACAAAACAAGACATTTGCCATCTTTGAGGAAACACTGATCCACACTGTTCACTATTTTCTGACATATTAGAGACCAAACAATCCTGAAAATAACCAACAAATAACTCAATCAGCAGCTGCAGCCTAACAAGTCTTATTATTTTTTAGGATTATTCGGTCAATAAAACTACAAAGAAATCGGACTGAGCAGAGAATGAAACCTTCATATTTTTAATTTTGATCAACTGAAAGTCAAAAAAAATCTGCAAATATTCAGTTTACAATGAAACATGACAAGAAAAACAGCAAATCTCCTCCTACTGAGACACTAAAATCTGCAAATATTTCCATGGTTCCATGTTCGAAAGAACTGAACAGAGGAACTGAAAAATTTGATTCTAAAACTCTAAAAACATGCATCCAAGAGATCTATATATGCTGGTATTTTCTGCACTTTTACAGTTACTTTTATTCCACAAGCCACTTTATGCTAATGTCACTTATAGAGTAGAAATACGGTATTTATTCATTTTTCATTCGTCATTCTTGTATATATTGTATATATTACTGTTATTATAATTTTTATCTTTACTGTATATATGGGAGAGAACTAACTGAGAACTAAGAGAAAGTGAGTCAACAAAGATCAGTGTGAGGACTGAGTCTGTCATCAGAAATAAAGGTGGACGTATGAAGTATCTAAAGATCAGAATCTCAGGAATGGAAGGACTTTAGCTGCACTGACTTCCTGCTGTAGGGCCTGGATCTTTACTAAACCACCCAACTGTTCAACTCAGGAGTAATCTGATTACTGTGAGGTCGTACAGTTTGATGTTTGGGTGATATTTCACAGCTTGTACCAGCTGATGGTGGAGGGCCAGGTGGAAAACACAAACATTAATGGAGGCCATAAAACGCAGGCTGCATGAAGAGAAGACATTAGCATTGCAAATACCGCCGTCTTGGTGCGAACAGTTAAATCAGGTGGACGGCGGCGGTTTCAGCTGTAACGACATCTCCGAGGTTTGACCTTGGAGTTTTGCATAAGGAGATGAACGGATCTCGAGGGGAGCTGAAGAAGAAGAAGAAGAAGCGGCGTTCTGGGCTGATTTATTCATGAACTGCAGATCGCGGCTTCACGTCGCCACTCGTGACACGAAACCACGATGTCGACACTGGAACGGGACGCCACGGCAACGAGGGCTCTCCATTAACGAGCCGCATGAATAAAGCCGAGCCGGTTACAGGAAGAACTGTGAGGAAGAAACATCACAGCTGTTCTCAGACCAGTTCTGGAGGTTCCTACGTAGATTCAGAGCTGCAGATCCTCACACTCTCCATTGTCTTTGGTCTCTTTATCGTCATCTTCTGTTGTTTTTCTGTTTGGTTTTCTTTTGTGTCTCTTTGTGGTCTTTAAGTGTTTCTTTGTTGTAATTTTGTGTTGCTTTGTGATCATTTTCTGTGCCATTTTGGTCGTTTTGTGTTTCTTTGCAGTTGTTTTGTCTCTTTATGGTCATTTTGTGTCTTTTTGTAGCTGTTTTGTGTGTTTATGGTTGTTTTGTGTCTATTTGTGGTCATTTTGTCTCTGTGGTTGTTTTGTGTCTCTTTGTGGTCGTTTTGTGTCTCTTTGTGGTCAGTTTGTGTCTGTGATCGTTTTGTGTCTCTTTGTGGTCGTTTTGTGTCTCTTTGTGGTTGTTTTGTGTCTCTTTGTGGTCGTGTTCCTTGTGAGTTAACATTTTGACCGTTTGCTGCTTCATAATCAGCTGATCTTGGCCGTTCTTCAGCTCTCGACGGTAAAAAGTCAGATTTTACTTCCACCTGTCCGTCTGCTGGGACCCTGAACCTGCAGCGTATTCATCACAATCCGACACCATCTGATAAATCCTGAATGAGTGCGACGCTGCCTACACACCGGAGGACACACACACCATATCTGGCTGTTACATTTACAGCAAATCCCTCTTCAGGCGACAGCAAACAGCTTTTATCAGCATGAGAATAGGACGCTGTTGAGCACACAGAGGCTAATCCCCCTGCTTTATTTCACATTATAAAACCTGCACTGCAGCGCCGTGTGTGTCTGTGTGTGTCTGTGTGTGCCGTGTTTTTCCCTCTGTTTGTTGAATGAGGTGGAAAAGTTTGTCCACGGCTCCGGAAAGTAAAGGAATAACCTTAAACACGCGTCTGAACACTCTGTGAAATCTGATCTGATGTTTTAAGAGACCTTTTAAAGACAGTTTATAAGAATCCGCTTCTCTCTTTTGTTGCAGTTTTGTCTTTGTGTTGTCATTTTTTGTCTTTTGTATTAATTTTTTGTGTTTTTGGGGTCATTTTCTGACTATTTGGGGTAATTTTGTGGCTTTTTGTCATTATTTTTTGTCTTTTTTCGGTCATTTTTCATCTTTTTGTGGTCTTTTTTGTCTTTTTGTGGTCATTTTGTGAATTTTTGTGATAGTTTTTTTTTATCTTTGTGTGGTCATTTTTTGTCCGTGTCATCATTTTTTGTCATTTTGTGGTCATTTCTTTACTTTTCTCATTGTGGTTGTTTTGTGTGCCCTTGTGGTTTCATATTTACATTTTCTGTGTTCATCTTGTGTCTTTCTAAGGTCATCATTCTCCTCTTTAAGGTCATTTTCGTCGTGGTTGTTGCAGTCTCTGTGGCACTTTTATGTCTTTGTGGTCATTTTGTGTCTCTTTTTGGTAGCTTTGCATCTTTGTTGTCTTTACTTTTCGGGCTGGGTTTGTTTATGAGGTGATTGTTGTGTTTTTTGTGTCTCTGTGGTGATTCTACATGTTTCATCTTCATTTTGTGTTTCATAAGTCATCTTTACTACACGAAACTTTGACGATCGTCATGCTTTCTGTAGCTGTTTTATACATGCATGTGTGTGTGTGGTTGTGTGTGTGTGTGTGTGTGTGTGTGCATGTTTTGTGCACTCTCATTAGTGTCGGTTACATATATAGATATATATGTGTGTGCGTGGGAGGAGATTTGTTGCTTCTCTCCGTTTGTGTTTTGTGGTGTTTGTTTTTTATATTGTGCCTCTTGAACGCAGCCTCCTCACCCCCTCCCCTCCCCTCCCCTCCCTTTATGACATCACTGTGGCTCCTCCCCCTCATGGCATCCAACCTCTTTACCTTCCCTCTTTATTTGCTCGCTACCTGCATGCTTCTGAATGTAAAAGTTGTGTGCTTCAGTGTGTGTTCATGCATGTGTGTTTGTGTATTCTCTCTGTGTGTGAGTGTGTGTTTTTTTGGGTTCTGTGTGTGTGTGTGTGTGTGTGTGTGTGTTTGTGTGCAGCAGCTTCTTCTTCATCTCATCTGTATTCCAGTCGTCTCAGAGCTGGTAGGTAACGACAAGCAGCAAAGGCCAGGATGTCACTGCTGCTGACGTCAAGCCTCCACTCTCACACACACACACACACACACACACAGACACACACACACACACACACACACACACACACACACACACACACACACACACACACACACACATAGACACAGACACAGACACACAGACACAGACACAGACACAGACACACACACACACACACAGACACACACACACACACACACACACACACACACACACACACACACACACACACACAGACACACACACAGACACACACACACCTCCATCCTCGCTGTGTTTACGACTCTTTCAGACCTGCATGATTCATGTCAGTCACATTATCATACAGACACCAGCAGCAGCGCTCTGAGTTCTATGAGGTGATTCAGGGATATTTTATGTCTTTGTGTTCATTTTACAATTTTTGTGTCGGTTTGTGCCTACTTGTTGTTTTATTTCACTTTGTTGCCATTTTGTATCTCTTTGCGTTCGCTTTGCGTTCGCTTTGTGGTTGTTTTGTGTCTCTGTGGTTGTGTCTCTTTGCAGTTGATTTGTGTCTCTTGTCATTTTGTGTCTCTGTGATTGTTTTGTGTCTCTTTTTGGTTGTTTTGTTTTGCGCATCTTTGTGGTTGTTTTGTGTCACTTTTTGTTTGTTTCGTTCATCTTTGTGGTTGTTTTGTGTCTTTTGTGGTTGTTTTGTGTCTCTTTGTGGTTGTTTTGTGTCTATTTGTGGTTGTTTTGTGTCTTTTGTGGTTGTTTTGTGTCTCTTTGTGGTTGTTTTGTGTCTTTTGCGGTTGTTTTGTGTCTCTTTGAGGTTGCTTAGTCTTTTGTGGTTGTTTTGCCACTATGTGTCATTACTTTACATTTTTCCTGGTCATGTTGTGTTTTTTTTGTCATTTTGTCTGTGTTTGTTGTGGTTTTATGTCTTTGTTGTCGTCTTGCAGCTATTTGCAGCTTTTCTCTGGTCATTTAGTGTTTCTCTACGGTCAAATATGATCACAAAGACGATCAAAATATGCTCGTCTTTGTGATCATATTTTGTTGTGTTCATTTTGTGCTTCCTTAGTAAAGAGTTTTTTGTGTTTTTGTAGTGGTTTTGCAACTTTTTTGTAGTGATTTGACATTTTTTGTGTGGTCATTTTGTGCCTTTTTGTAGCAAGTTTTAGTAATTTTGTGGTTATTATGCTCTTTTTTTTTAGATGTATATTGTGCCTCTATGTTGTGATTTTGTGTCTCTATGTGGTAATTTTTTGTGTTTTTGTGGTTTTTTTTTTTACATTTTTGCGATAATTTCATTTGTCTTAGTGATAGTTTTCATTTTTTGTGGTCATTTTGTTTTTCTTCAGGGTCATTTTGCTGCCTTATTTTTCTTGTCTTTTTGTCTCTTTGTGATCATATTTTGTGTCATTGTGCTGCATTTATTGAAGTCTTTTTCCAACTTTCAACACCAACATTAAACACAAACAAAAGGGGACACAAAAAGACCTAATTGAGGCACAAATGGTTGAAACAAAAGGTTTTACAAAAAATACCACAAAGCTCTAAATAAATGCCAAGAAGTGGACAAAATGATCAAAATAGATGCAAAACAACCAAAATGAGGCACTGAAAGATCAAAACTACACACAAAATGAGACCTAAAATGAGCCACAAAAATATCACCATTAGATCCAACAGAACCAAAACAGTTCACAAAACCAGACAACCCAAATAAACAAAACAAAAATACCACAAAGATCTAAATAAATGCCCAGAAATGGACAAAATGACCAAATGAGATGCAATACAACCAAAATGAGGCAAAAAATTGTTCAAAACAACAAAGATTTTCCACAAAATGTCAATAAATGTGACTCAAAGGGCCACATAGATTCAAACAAATGCCCAGAAAGAGACACGAAACAACCAAAATGAGGAAGAAAATGAGCAGAAAGAGAAGTGGCTCTGATTTCCGGGTTAGTTCTGCTGATGATCTGATGTCAAACTGGCCTGAATGAATGTATTTGACTGAAAAGCAGCAGCTCATGGTCAGTGTTGAGGAGGTGAAATCACAGCGGAGCAGCTGATGAGGCCTGATGTCTGCAGCTCTGCAGGAAAAATCCTCCGAACCCAACATAAACCCTGGTATATCTCTTTCCTCTCCGCTGTCTTCTCGGTTTCTCTTTGGTCTCTGGGCTCAGATCGCTCTGTTTTCCTTCTCCTCCTCCCTCTGCTGCTTTATCTCACATCTCTTATCTGTCCACTGCAGCTTTTTATGATCCTTTTTCCATTTCGGCTGCTTCTCACTACAAAGTAAATAACTTCACCTTATCTTCACATTTGTGACCTGTTAATTATCAGGAAGACACCTGACTCACGACTGATGTTTAACTTTCTCTGTTCCTGCAGCGGAAACCGAAACTGTTTGAACTGTTTGATTGATAACGCGGCTGCGATTCGAGATGGTTTTATTGAATCGATACACATCACCAGACCTCAGTTTGATGTCATTTTCAATGTGTCTGATTTCGTTTTTCTCTTTTACTGCATAACTAAACCACAACACAGAAGAAAAGTGATGTGACAGAGGAGAAGCAACAGGCAAACTAACACACTAACCCTCAACTGGAGAACAAAAAACACACAAACTAAACCAAATCAAGACGTGAAACAAGCAAAATGAGACGTAAAATGACCAACAGGAAGCACAGAATTACAAAAATGAGTTGCAAAACCACAACAAAGACTGAAACAAATGGCTCAAAATGACCAAAACAACAACAGTTACGCATAAAAAGACCAAAATATGGTGCAAAATGAGTAACAGAGCAAATTCTGCAAAACATCACCAACATATAATGTAAAAAGACCAAAAAGAGCCAATTAAATGCCCAGAAAGGGACTCAAATGGACACAAAATGACCAAAATGAGGCACAAAGCAAACAAACTGAGGCACAAAACAACTACAATGAGGAACAAAACAACTCAAATGAGGTAAAAGGTAAAAAAGGGTCCAAATGAGACACAAAATAGCCTAAATTAGGCACAAAATGATGAAAATGAGGCACAAAACAACTAAAATGAGGGACGAAAAGACCAAAATTAGACACAGAATAACCAAATTGAGACTCAAAATGATCAAACCGCCCAAGTACCAAAATCACAATTTGCACAAAATCCCCCAAAAATGACCCAAACATCCAATATTTTGCTTAAAATGATGAAAATACGACACACTGTGCCTAGGAAAGCACATAAAATGACTGAAACAAAAAAGAATGTACATAATATGACAGTACTTACCCATAATTATGACAACAAGAAGGCAAATGCCTGAAAGTTGATACAAACCAACCAAAGTGAGGCATAAGATTACATCTGAGCCACCAAATGGCCAAAATGAGAGAAAAAAATTGTCAAAATGACAAAAATGTGACACAACACATCAAAATTTTCCTTCATTTTTCAACCAGAAACTGCATTACCAGAAAGAACCAATGGATATTCTACTTTACAACAGTCCTTAAACACATCGTGTACAATTACATCTGGAAAATTTATCAAGTCTGAGCTGAAAATCATGACATTTCATCAAAATCCCTTCACCCGACATGTCTAATGTGTAGATTCGCAAAAATAAAACAAAAAACAAAAAACAACTATTAGATTGGGTAAGTAACTAAAAAAAAAATCCCGAGAGGCACAAGAAAAAACAAACTATCACCTGATAACTGGTGAGACACAAAACAACTAAAATGAGGCACAAAATGTCCAAAGGAGGCACAAAACAACCTTAATTAGACACAAAACCACTAAAATGAGGCACAAGACAACTACAATTATGTACAAAACAACCAAAATCTGGCACAAAACGACCAAACGGAACCACAATACAATTAAAATTAGGCACACAGTAACTAAAATGAGACACAAAATATTCAAAAACAAAGCACGAAACTAGGCACAAAACAAAGGAAGAGTTAAGAAGTTTCAGATTTCACCACAGATGGAGCTTGACATATTTACAGAACAGGACTTTCAGTTAGCATTAAACATGTTTCAGGAGCACTGGGAGCAGAGCATCACTGCACAAGGAAACTACTTGAACAGATTTGGTGACCAAGTCTAAATATGGTGTTGCTTTTTTTCCCCTTTTCCACTCGTTACATGTTACTTTTTCCTTTTGCTACAAGAAAAAACAAACAAAAACAACCTCGGAGCCAGCTTTGACTCCACTTCCAGCCTCAACATGTCAGGTGACGAGCAGAGCTGTGTTCAGCTTTAGGATCGCCTCTTTGGGCAGATTATCAGTGTGGCCTGAAGCAGCCTGAGTGGACAAGTGTTTCCCTGAGGACAGGACAGCGGCCCATCAAGGGTTTAGTCCAGTCCATGTCTGCGACGCCTGGAGCCGAGCAGAGCGGCTTAGACCTTCCAGTGGGATCAGATCCGGAGAGCGGCAGCGTCACCTGATAACGTTCACCTCCTCCGGTTAGCAGCAGCCTCCTAATCTCTGCCTCTGGCTCCAAGCTTCAATCTCTGGCAGCTCAGGTATTAGAGGGATATTTGCACTTAATCAAAACGCAATTTTAAGTCACCCTGCCGCTAATGCCGGAGAAGTTCAAGAGGAGCTCCAGAGTTCAGCCTGATAGTGTTGCTGTTTCACGGCTTTTACAGGCCTGTTACGCAAAGTTTTTACATTCAAAACAGAACTGACAGCTGAGGCGCATTATTTGCAATGTTAAGGTTTTTGTTCCATTCAGAAGAATTGGTCAGAACCTCGTCTGAATGCAACACAGAAAAGCAGTGATGTGATGGAAGAGAAGCCAAAGGCCAAAGTATGAAAAAAAATACTAAGACGAGATACACAACAAGCAAAATCATACACAAAATGACCAGAACAACCAAAACTAGACGTAAAACGACTGAAACATGTGAAACAACCAAAATGAGACACAAAATGAGGAACAAATTGACCAAAGAAATCAAAATAAGATTCAGAGTTGACCAAAATGAGATGCAAATTGATGAAAATGAGACATAAAAAAACAAAACGTGACGCAAAATGTCCAAAATTAGTGGCAAAACTACCAAAATGAGACACAAAACTACCAAAATGAGACGTAAAAGGTCCTAAATGAGACACAAAATGTCCAAAATATGTGGCAAAACTACCAAAATGAGACACAAAAGTACCAAAATGAGATGCAAAATGTCCAAAATATGTGGCAAAACTACCAAAATGAGACACAATAGTACCAAAATGAGATGCAAGATGTCCAAACCCAGTCAAAACCAATTTTGGACACAAAATGTCCAAAATGAGATGCAAAAATACCAAAATGAGGCAAAAAACTACCAAAATGAGAGCCAAAATTACCAAAACAAGATAGAAAATGTCCAAATTGAGACACAAAATTTCCAAAATGAGATGCAAAATTACCAAAATGAGACCCCAAACTACCAGGATGAGATGCAAAATGTCCAAATGAAAGGCAAAATGAGATGCAAAACTACCAAAATGAGACACAAAACTACCAGGATGAGATGCAAAATGTCCAAATGAAAGGCAAAATGAGATGCAAAACTACCAAAATGAGACACAAAACTACCACTGTGCCTCATCTCCACAGACTCATGCTCTGTGTTGGTCAGCCCACTGTTTGCTGGAATACCAATAAACACCCAACTACAGCAAACTTAGAAGGACTCAGAGTGAAATTTCTTCCACACTTGTAATCTTTAAACCAAAGGAAAACACCGACATTTATAAACGTAGAAGGTTTCAGTCTGGTTCTTACCTTCTCTGCTGACTGTGCTGTGCCAAAGAAGATGGGGATGAAGGCGAGCCAGACGATGCAGGTGGTGTACATGGTGAAGCCGATGGGTTTGGCCTCGTTAAAGTTCTCCGGGACGCCGCGGGTCTTGATGGCGTAAACAGTACACGTCACCATCAGTAAGATACTGTAACCCAGCGAGCAGATGATCTGCAGATCCGTGATGTCGCACTTCAGCACGCCTCGCGCCAGGTCCGGGTTGATGGTCTTCTGCTCGTCGTAGTCCACGATGGTGTTGGGCGGATCCACGCTGAACCAGACCAGGACCCCCAGCAGCTGCACGGAGATCAGGCTGGAGGTGATGGCCAGCTGCGAGGTGGGGCTGATCAGCCGCGGCGCCGTCACCGACTTCTTGCCCTGCTCGAAGATCCGGTAGATGCGGTTGGTTTTGGTGAGCAGGGCGGCGTAGCTGATGCACATGCCGAGGCCGAGGAAGATCCTCCTGAAGGAGCAGACGCCCACGTCCGGCTTGGCGATCATGAGGAAGGTGATGATGTAGCACAGGAAGATCCCTGTCAGGAGGACGTAGCTCAGCTCGCGGCCCGACGCCCGGACGATCGGCGTGTCGTTGTAGCGCACGAACGTGGCCATGACGAAGATGGTGGCGACGATGCCCAGCATGGCCAGGAAGACGGGGATCACGGCCCACGGCGAGTGCCACTCCAGCTTGATGATGGGGATGGGCTGGCAGGACGAGCGGTTGGTGCTCGGCCTCATGTTGTAGGAGCAGAGCTTGCAGTTGAACTCGTCCGGCTGGTACTGGTAGCCGTCGCAGGGCTCGCAGTGCCAGCAGCACGGCATGCCCTTCACAACCTTCTTCCTCTCGCCGGCTTTACAGGGAAGGCTGCAGACGGAGGTGGGAACGTCCTGCTCGCCCCGAGGCCACTGCATGTCCTCCATCTGCAGAGGAAACACCAAACACAACCAAGGACATCAGTGATCAGTGCTGGTACTCTTACCAACCGATTCCTGATAAACTAAACTAAACGCGCTACTGTGAAATCTACTGTGTTAAAGACTGAACAGATGTGCACTTTGAGACTGAAGTGAAGCTTTGTGTTTCCGTGACTTTACAAAGCAGCTTTTACCACTCTGACAGCCCATAATAAACAAATCTAACCAATCTAAAACTAGATGCAAAACAACCAGAAATACCTCAATGACATACAAAAACGTTCAAAGATGCAAAATTACCTGAATAAAACACCCGAATGACCAAAACTGAGACACAAAATGAGCCAAAACCACCCAGAAATGAGAGACAAAGCATCTAAAAGGAGACACAAAATTACCAAATTGAGATTCAATAAATCCCAAATGACATGCAAAACAATCAAAATTCTCCACAAAACAACCGAAATGAAACAAAAACGACCCAAATAAGACAACAAATGTCCAAAATGAGACTCAGTACATCCCAAAACAGTAATAAAACAGTCAAAACCTGCCAAAAGAATAAACAAAATGACACATAAAACGACCAAAATTAGACACAAAATGTCCAACGCAAGAGTCCAAATTCAGACAAAATACATCTATAATGACATGCAAAATCACCAACATGAGACCAAATATCCATAAAAAAGACGCAAAACTACCAAACTGAGAGACACGGTGTAAAACTCCACCACACCGTGAAGCCAGTTTCAGTATCGACTGTGGTTTTTACGACGTCTCGGCCTCAAATTTATCACTGAGATCTGATCTGACGTTTAGCTCGGATTTGCTTTGGCTCGGGCTTGTTGCTCCGGTAAAGGTCTTATTGATCTGACAGGCTGACTGCTGCTAATGAGTAATGAATACTATACTACTAATCTATTAGTGGAATGTCAATATGGATAAATTCCACCTGGATCTGCTCCGACTGCAGCAGTGATGAGTGGGAGGATTGACGCACAGCTGGAGGCTGGAAATCTAGTTTGTTTCGATCCTCAGAACCTCCTCTAACACATACAGTCAATATTATTATGATGCTGAAATGACAAACGAACCGGCAGCTCAAGCTTGTGTCACATGAGAAAGTTTAGTCAGCACAAGTAAAAAGAAACGTAGGCCAAAACAAGACCAAACGTTTCCAAAATAAGATGTAAAACATCCAAAAATGAGAGAGAAGATGGCGAAAATGAGGAAAAAAAATCAACAAATGAGATACTAAACAACCACAAACTTCTAAAATGAGAATTATGACATCAATGAGATGTAAAAAACACCAAAAACAAAGACAAAAACTAAAATGTAAAACAAAAAAAAACTAAAATGAGGCATTAAACAGCCAAAAAAGACCTAAAATGTCCAAAGTAAGATGTATAATGGTAATAAAATGCAAAACCAACAAAATGAGACTAAAATGACTAAAATGGGGCAAAAAAACGCCTAAAATGAGACACACACTGTCCAAAATGAGACCAAAATTGTCCAAAATGAGACCTACAAAATGCAAAAGCATGAAAATGAAGTAAAATACCCAAAATGAGACCCAAAAAAACAACAAAAATGAGACAAAAATGTTCCAAAACAAACGTATAATGTTCCTAATGACATGTATAGCATTAACCAAATGTTTAGTCAACAAAATTAGGCACTAAACCACTAAAATAACCAAAATGAGACAAAGAAAAATATCTAAAGTGAGACTTTTAACATTAGTAAGACGTAAAATAACCAAACTGTGACACAAAAATGTCCAAAAAAGATGGAAAGCATCCAAAATGAGATTTATAATGATAACAAAATGAAAAACCACCAAAATGAGAAAGAAGATGACAAAAATGGGGCAAAAATAACTAAAATGAGACCAAAAAAAATGCCCCCCCCCCAAAAAAAAAAAAAATATATATATATGTATGTGTATGTGTGTTAACAAAATGCAAAAAAACCCAAAATGGGATAAAAGGTGACTAAAATAAGACATTAACTGTCCAGAATGAGACATTTACCATCAACAGATTGCAAAAAAACAGCTTAAATGTGGCTCAAAATGACTAAAAAACTCTACACAGAGACATAAAACAACAAAAATTAGAAGCAAAACAACCAAGAACTTCACATCAGGAAACATTATGTCTTTAAAACGTCTTGTTTTGTTCAACCAAAGTCCAAATATGTAAAAATGTTGAGCTGACGATGAGAAATGATGAATAAAATGCAGGACATTTTCACATCTGACAGGCTGTGAAAACGTCAAATTAATCAATCAGGCTAAGATAAAGAAACAACAATGTCTGAACATTTCCACCAGATGCTGCAGTTAAACCTAAAAACAGTTCAGAGCCGCCGTCTGAGTTAATGCTCTAATTCTGGAGCTTCTTTACATTATGGAAACCGTTCCTGTCTGCAGGAAGCCAACGATAATTTGAAGTCTGACATTATTATTAATAATCCATTTGAAAAAGACGGACTGGATTAGTCAGAAGTGTCCTGAATATTTAATTTTCAATATGCTATTATTTGAAACAAGCTAAAATGCAATAATTCTGTAAATCAGTTCCAGAGTCTGGAAGAAGCTTTGCTGATTGACGGAGGCCGGAAAGTCTTATATACACTTTTAACACTAAAAAGGTGCAAAACTACCAAAATGAGACACATAACTGCAAAAATGAGACACAAAACTACCAAAATGAGAGACAAAACTACCAAAATGAGACACAAAATTACCAAAATCAGACTCAAAATATCCGAATTGACACATAAAATGTCCAAAATGAGTCGCAAAACTACCAAAATAAGCAAAAAACTACCAAAATGAGACACAAAATGTCCAAAAATAGACCTAAAATGACCAAAATTATGCACAAAACTGAGAAAAAAAAATGAGACACAAAATTACCAAAATGAAACACAAAATGTCCAAAATGAAAAACAGAACTACCAAAATGAGACACAAAATTACCAAAATAAGACATAAAATGCCCAAAATGAGTTGCAAATCTACTAAAATCAGAGACAAAATGTCCAAAATGAAACACAAAACGACCAAAATGAGACGCAAAACTGAACCAGGACCTAAAATGTCTAAAACTAGACCTAAAACTTCTCAAAAGAGACAAACTGACCAAAATCAGCCCAAAGATTATGAAAATTTGCCCTAAAATGACCAAAATTAGACATAAAATGACCAAAATTAGACATAAAATGACCAAAACTAGACCTAAAATGACCAAAACTAGACTAAAAATGATCAAAATTAGACATAAAATGACCAAAACTAGACCTAAAATAACTAAAACTAGACCTAAAACTTCTTAAAAGCGACAAACTGACCAAAATTAGTCCAAAGATTATGAAGATTTAGAAAAACATGACATACAAAAACTACCAAAATGAAACACAAAACTACCAAAATCTGAAAGAAAATGACCAAAATCAGATGTCAAGCATCTAAAGTGAGACTTATAATATTGAAAGTGAAGAAAAAAATGTTCAAAATGTCCAAAATGAGACATGTAATGTTGGAAATTAGGGCTACACCTCTTAAATTAGACCTAAAATATCCACAATGAGACCCAGAATTATGTAAATTGGACAAAATTTGTCTGAAATCAAATTCAAAGCATCCAGAAACACACATCTAACGTTAATGAGATGTAAAATTACCAAAAAGAGATGCAAGATGCTCAAAATGAGACATGAAACATCCAAAATGACCAAAGTCTGTGAGGAAGCAGATGAGACTTTAAAATGCAGCGTATTATTATTAATATTTCATTTGAATGGGACGGAGTGGATTAGTCACAAGTGTCCTGAATATTTTATATTCAATATGCTATTATGTGAAATGATGTAAAGATCCTGTAAATCAGGTCCAGGCTCCTGTTGAAACTGAGCTCAGACTCTGGAAGAAGCTCAGCTCATTTATTGATGCCAGAAACTGGTACAGTGAAACATTTAATACCAATGAGACGCGAGACTACTTAATGAAACAAAAAACTACCAAAATGAAGCACATAGTGACCGGAATTATATACAACATGTTAAAAACGATTATAATAATAACCAAAATCAGACACAAAACTCCTAAAATCAGATCTAAAATGACTAAAATCTGATTTAAAATGACCAAAACTAGACATAAAACTTATGAAATAAGACACAAACTGACCAAAATCAGACCTAAAATGACCGAAATATAACAGAAACCTTCTAATATCAGACATTAAAGTGTTTAAAATCAAAACCAAAATGACAAAAATCAGACCTAAAATGACCAGAACTAGACAATGACAATAATTAGACATAAAACTTATAAAATGAGACAAATTGACCAAAATTAGACCTAAAATGACCAAAATCAGAACTTTAATGACCAAAACTAGACGTAAAATGACCAAAATTAGATGTAGAATGACTAAAATTATACCTAAATGACCAAAATTGGACCTAAAATGACTAAAACTAGACCTAAAATTTCTTAAAAGAGGCAAACTGACCAAAATTAGCCCAAAAATTATGAAAATTAGCCCTAAAATGATCAAAACTAGACCTAAAATCAACAAAATTAGACATAAAATGATCGAAACTAGACCAGAAATGACCAAAATTGGACCAGAAATGACCAAAATTGGACCTAAAATGACTAAAACTAGACCTAAAACTTCTTAAAAGAGACAAACTGACCAAAATTAGCACAAAGATTATGAGAATTAGACCAAAACCAGACCTGAAATGACCACCACCAGATCTAAAATGTTTAAAATGAGACATGAGGCTGTGGTAGGAGCTCTGCTGACTGAACCAGTGACTGTGTTTCGGTGTTTTTTTGGCTTCTGAAGGTTACTGAAGGACTCGGGGGGATCCAGGATGATGCCGTGACCCACAGCCGATCGGTTCCACCGAGCTGAGGACGTCCTCAGACAGATTATCTACAAAGAGCGATCTGAATGAATCTTTGGTTCCGGCGCCTGGAGGAAAGTTAAAAACCGACTCCGGATGTTATCTCCAGCCGCCCTCACCCCGACTCCCCCCGACTCCCAGCGTGGAGCCGATAACCCGCAGGATGAAAAGCTGCACCGAGCTGACGGCCTGGTCGGCCTCAGGCTGCTGTTTGGCCACGGTGAAGATCCAGAAAGAGAGAAAAAACCAGCCTCTAATCCCCCCAGAAGGCAGCCGACCAAACTGAGGAGGAAAAAGAAAAGAGAAAAGCATCTCTTCCTCCCACTCTCCTACTTTCTCTTCACGTCTATTGTGGCTTTCTGGGCACTTCATCAGCTTCCATCCATCCATCCAACCATCCGTCCCTCCGTCCGTCTGTCCGTCCATCCGTCCGTCCGTCCGTCCATCCATCCATCCATCCATCCATCCAACTATCCATCTATCCAACCAACCAACCATCCATCCATCCATCCATCCATCCATCCATCCATCCAACCATCCGTCCCTCCGTCCGTCCGTCCGTCCGTCCGTCCGTCCGTCCGTCCATCCATCCATCCATCCAACCATCCGTCCCTTCGTCCGTCCGTCCGTCCATCCATCCATCCATCCATCCTTCCATCCATCCAACTATCCATCTATCCAACCAACCAACCAACCATCCATCCATCCATCCATCCATCCATCCAACCATCCGTCCCTCCGTCCGTCCGTCCGTCCATCCATCCATCCATCCATCTATCCAACCAACCAACCATCCATCCATCCATCCATCCATCCATCCATCCAACTATCCATCACATCCATCCATCCAACCATCCATCCATCCATCCAACCAACCAACCATCGATCCATTCATCCATCCATTCATCCATCCAACCATCCATCCATCCAACCATCCATCCATTCATCCATCCAACCATCCATCCATCCAACCATCCATCCATCCATCCATCCATCCATCCATCACATCCTCTTCATCCTCAGCTTCTAATGCACCGTCACAGCTAAACAAAGACCTCCACCCAAAATGATGCATCCAATGTCAGGAGAAACGAAACTGTTAAAATACCAAAACCAGACACAAAACATCCAGAACGACCCTATTAGTAGCAGAAAGTTCCAAATGAACGTCAAAACATCAAAAATGATCCAAAAAATGACAGTCTGACAAAAAAGTCAAAATTAGACACAAAATTTACAAAATTAAACACAATAATAAAACTTAGACTCTAATTTTCAAAATTAGACCCAAAATGTCCAGAATTAGAGACATTTAAAAAAAAAAAAAACCTAAAATGTCCAAAATGAGACACAAAATTTTCAAAATTAGACATAAAATTATCAAAATGAGACAGAAAACCACCAAAATTCAACATGTAATGTTTAAAATGAGAGCCTGGCTGCCTCTCAAACGGAGCTCAGACACCAACACAGCAGCGGATCAGTCATTTAGATGGAGACGGCATCTGTCAGCGGGGCTCTTCAATAATTCACTGAGGTCTTTGAAGAGTGTCACAGCTGCTGGAGAACCAATCAGAACTTCTGAAACCTGCCACATGTCCCTCTGCAGCTGGAGACCGTCTTCATCAGAGGTTCAGTCCTACAGGCCTCAGACCAGATGAAATAAACACCATCTAAACCCAAACCACACAATATGTCCTGTCAATACAAAAGGAAACCTCTCAAAATGTTCTGGCTGTTTATGGAGTCGACGGCAACGAAATGACAAAATGTTTGTAATTATTGTCACCACATGCCTGACAGGAGATTACTGCTGCCAAAAAAACCAAAATGACGAAGATAATATGAAAACCAACTAAAATGAGAGTCTAAACAACTACATGGTGTAAAATGAGAGGGAAAGTGAGCAAAATGAGACACAAAAACATGGCAAAAGAGGATGTACGACAACCAAAATGAGACAAAACAACCATAAACAGGCGCAAAACAAACAAAATTGACGTAAAACATGTCGCAAACAGATGCAAATGGAATAAAACAACTATGAAATTGTGCAACACCACAAAAAGACGCAAAACAACTACAAAAAGACACAAAAAAACACAGAGATGGAAAACGAAAACAAAGACACACAAAAGAACCACAGAAAGATACAAAACAACCACAGAGATGTAAAAAAACACACAGACACAAAAGAACAACAAGGACACACAAAAAACACAAAGAGATGCCAAACAACCATAAAAGGACCACAACAATACGCAAAATAACCACAAAGAGACATAAAACAACCACAAAGAGACACAAAACAACAACAAAAAGACACCAAACAACCAAAATAAGATGGAAAACAACCTAAATGAGACAAAACAACCACAAAGAGAACCAAAATTAAACAAAAGTGTTGTGAACCGACCAACAAGAGTCCTGAAACAAACAAACACTGAAAGGTGCAGAATAAGTGATAAAACTTGAGGTGAAACTCTCTGTGGAGGTTTTATAATAATCTGTGATGATCTTTAAACCCTCAGCGGACGTTCAGGAAGGATCAGGGCTGAATAATGAGGTAAATATCAACTCAAAACTCCTGAATCTGTCACCAGGAGGTTCAGATTCCTGACTAGACGGCTGATGCTGAAGGGAAACAAACTAAAAAAAAACAGGAAAGAGCCAAATTCTGCAGCTGTTTTCTTTCTGCAGAGTCTAAACAGCCTCCTCGTCTCCTTCTATTCCCGGCTGGTCTTATCAGTCCTCGGCAGACCTCCGGCTGCTCTGCTCTGCTGTCACGCCGTCGATAAACCGTCGGCCCACCTTCGTGTCGTTGTGGGCTGCGGGTCAGGTGAAAAAGGCCTGACGTCGCTCTGAATAAAGACGCTGTAAAGTGTCTAGAACAAACAGCTGGGAGGCAGCAGAAAGAGGAAGCCGTCCTGCCTCTGCAGATAAAGCGCCTCTTTCTCTGCCCCTTTCTGTTCATTCTGTCTCCTTTCATGTGTTCCTGTTTCTCCAGGTATCACCCAGAGACCCGACAAATTCAGCTACAAATCAACAACAACAGAACTCCCCCCAGCTTGAATGTAATCGGCCGCCGGCAGGCGTAAAACAGCCACAAAGTGAGGCAACAAGAACAAAATACAATACAAAATCAGACACAAAACTAGACAAAATGACCTAAACAAGACACAAAATAACCTAAACGTGATGGTAACAGCCATAAAGTGACATAAAACAACCACAAAGGGACACAATTACACAAATTAGACCTAAAATGACCAAAATTAGACACAAAACTTTCAAAATGAAACACAAACTGACCAAAAAGTGAAGAAACTTAGACCTAAAAGGACCAAAATTAGACCTAACATGACAAGTAGCTCAAAAATGATCAAAACTAGATCGAAAATTACAAAAAATAAACCTCAAATGACCAAAACCAGACCTAAAAAGATCACAACCAGATATAAATCAGACCTAAAAGGACCAAAATCAGACCTAACATGAAAAGTAGCTCAAAAATGATCAAAATTTGCCCCAAAATGACCAAAACTAGGCTGAAAATTACAAAAAATAAACCTCAAATGACCAAAACCAGACCGAAAATGATCACAACTAGATATAAACTGGACCTGAAATTACCAAAACTAGACCTAAAATGACCAAAACCAGACCTAGAAGGATCACAACCAGATATAAACTGGACTTGAAATGACCAAAACTAGACCTATAATGTCCAAAATTAGACCTAAAATGACCAAAATCAGACTTAAAATTACCAAAACTAGACCTAAAATAACCAAAACTAGACCTAAAATGACCAAAACCAGATCTAAAATGACCAGAACTAGACCTAAAATGACTAAAATTAGACAACACTTTTACAATGAGACAATCTGACCAAAATTAGCCCGAAAATGACCAAAATTAGACCTAAAACAATGCTTGTTTTATGTAGGGTTGTGTTTAGCTGTAGAGTTGTGTATAGATGTAGGGTTGTGTATCATGTATGTAGTGTTGTGTTCATTGTATTCAGTGTTGTGTTTTTGTATTTTGTGTATTTTTGGTGGTTATTCTAATCCTGCTTCTCTTTATCTCCTTCCTCCTCCTCCATGTTTCCCACAGCTGCAGTTCTCTGTGTGGCCTTCAGGGGGCTCTACTTCCTTCATTTCCTGACTTTAAAAACCCTCACAGTGATGGGGATCTACACACGGTTGCCATGGAGACGTGTTCTCTCTCTTTTTTTGGCCTTGACTGTGGATCGCCCCGCATCCTCCTGTGTTCTCGACGCTTCATCACCCGACTGCAGCTGCAACTCAACACATTTTATCGCCGCTCTGCGGAGAAAAAGCTGCTTTTCTGTGACTCTGCAGCGGCCGGATGCTCGCTGAACATCGTCTCGGTCGAGTCACGCTCGCTCAGTCGCCCGCAGGTCGAATGCAGTCGCAGTAAACTGCAAAACAGCGAGTGTTTGTCAGACCGTGGAGAGCCTCAGTTTGCTCTGTGGTCACGATCCTGAAAGATTTCACAGTGAAAACACAGAAACTCTGTTTGAATGTTCACCCAGACAGCAGACAGGAAGAGGCTGAACATGCCTCGTAAATCTGGACTAAATGTCAGTGATAGTTCAGGAGATCTGAGCTAAATCTGAAGGGGTGGGTTCACTTTCTTCATAAAAGAGCGGAACTTGTCGGGTCTGAGACACTAAACAAACAAACTGAGGCAAAAAACAACCACAAATATATGCAAAAATGAACAAAATGAGAGAAAACAGCGAGAGAGACATTAAACAACTACAAGGAGACAAAAAACTAACAAAATTAGACACAGAATGGGACACAACACAACCTAAACAACCACAGAAAGACATAACCAACACAAAGAGGTATAAAATAACAACAATGATGTTCAGGAACACCTTAAGAGACACAAAATGAACAAAAAATGTAACACAAAACAGCCACCAAGCGACAGAAAATGAACAAAAACAGAAAAAAAAGGCAGAAATAGTCTTAAAACAGCAACAAAGAGACACAAAATGAACAAAATGAGACAAATTTTTTCCCTAAATGGGACACAAAACGGTCGCACATAAAATAAACGTAAATAGACGTAACAAAAAACAACCACAAAGACACAAAATTAACAAAATTAGAGAGTAAACAGCCACAAGGGATGTTAAACAACCACAGAGACAAAAATGACAAAAATCTGACACAAAAAAACCACAAAGTGATGCAAAAAGAACAAAGTTAGACAAAACACAGCCACAAAAAGACACAAAACAGCCACAAAGAGACACAAATTGAACAAAATAAGGTCGTGAACCTGAACATTCAGCCGACTCTCTGTAATAAAATCACACATCGCCTCTGAATAACTGCTTCTGTTAATTAGAAAAGATGTCAAAAGTTCTGATCCAACCAGCAGGCAGCTACACAAACACACAGACACACAAACAGACACACAAACTCACTCCAGCTAGCTTCCTCCCTGTTAGTATTATTTGCCACTCATTAACTCAGAGATTAAATTGATTAATTGAACGGAAAAAGGAAATAAAGCCCCTCGGATGGCTGATAGCAGATTAGCAGCGCTGACAGGAAACGCAGCAATCAGAGCAGCGTCACCATGGCGACGGAATCATGTGGACGTTACCGAGGACGACCAGAGTCATCAGCACAGACAGGAAGTGAGAAATCACTCAGTTTCATCATAAAGGAAGGAGATCCTCCTTCTGTCTCCATTAATTATTAAAATATAACAAAGACACCAGTAAACTATTATTATTTCAGTAATTATTTTTTAATATCTAATAATAGTACCATTTATTACTAGTAGCATTATTACATTGTTTATTATGTATATATACACGCACACGCACACGCACACGCACACGCACACGCACACACACACACACACACACACACACACATATATATAAGGGATTGGAACTGATTGGAAATGTCATGTTTTTAAAAAATTATCTAATGATTCTAAATCAATGTTATTATTATTATTGTTGCATAAATATAGATTATTATTATTGTCATAATAATAATAATAATAATAATAATAATAATAATAATAATAATAATAATAATAATAATAATAATAATAATAATAAAGTGTCCACAGGTGTTTAACTATTCATTTTTTCCAGCCTCTGCAAACTTTTTCACACAACTCTCCTCATCAGCTGTAGAATAACAGTTTGGAGAGATTTTGATTAAATATTTTCATGATTTAGCATCATGTCCATCGAACCATCACAAAAAAAATGAAAATCTGAACAAATCAAACAGGAAATTAAGTGAAATGATCCTTTTTCCTCTGGACAGCTCAGCAAAGTTTACAGTTCGATAAAGTAGAATGAGGTGAGAAGGGAGCTTCTGTAATTATCTACTTTGTGACCAAACTCCTGTTTAAAGAATCACGCTGCTGCAGGGGAAAAGTTTAAAAGTTCCCACAGGTTTGTGTTATTCTTAAAAGCAGAGATAAGGGGAGACTCTTGTACACAACTTCCTGAACGGCAGCGAGGATTAAAACCGTTTTAAAGCCGAGAGGAAAGAACCTTCCGGCTTTTTACCGTTAATCCCGGGAGCGACGTCCGACGTCTTCTTCACCGTGGCGTCTTTGATTTCTGCGTTATTTCAGCTCCTAAACGTCCCGCTGACAGTTTCAAAGAGCAGCTGGGAGGATGTTTTCACTCCACAGGTGAGAAATCGAGTGTCTTTGTTCTCTCATTCGGCCGCTGAATACATCTAAATAAAACGCCTTCTTCAAAGAAATGTTGTGGGGAGGGGAAAAACCGTGAAAATCTGAACAACTGTATTCCTTTTCAGCCACAACATGAGACACGAGACTGAAATGACATCCCTTCAGTTTGTCTCTGAAACATTAAATAGGCTGGAAAAGACGGAAAACAACCACAGAGAAACAAAAATTACAAAAATGAAACACTACACAACCACAAAATGATGCAAAAAATGGGAATCAAAGCAATAACTATGACAAAAATGATGAAAATGAGGCACAAAACTAAGTGAGTCACTCAACCACCAAAATATAGTATAAAATCATTCAAATAAGCCATAAAAACATTAAATTAAGGTAAAAAAACAATCAAAAAGGCACAAAACCACCCACATTATAGTGAAAAGCACCAAAATGATTCCTAAAATCATGAAAATGAGTCACAAAACCACCAGCATTAGGAAGAAAACTACCAAAATTTGACACGAAATGACTAATGAGGTATAAAATTCAGAAAACAAGGCAAAAAAAACCCCCAAAAAGCCACAAAACCACCAAAATGAGTCTCAAAGCCATGTAAGTGAAATACAAACAACCAAAATGTGATATAATTAGCCACAAAATGATCAAAGTAAGGCATAAAATCATGAAAATGAGGCATACAGTTCTATAAATGGGGCACAAAACTACAAAAATAAGGCAGAAATTAGTGAAAATAAACCACAAAACCACCAAAATGATGCCGAAAGTCAGAAATTAGTCACAATGCCACCAAAATGAGGCACAAAATGAAGAAAATTAGCCCCAAAACAACCAAAATGAGGAACAAATACAATAACAAGAGGAAAAAAATCTACCAAAATTTGGCACAAAACAACCAAAATGAGACAGAAAACGACTAAAGCAAGAAAAGTTTTGCATAAAATGACTGCGATGTGATGTAAACTGACAACAAAGATTGAAAAACTGATGGAAAAATGTCCTTCTGACTATTGAGCTTCTCAGCGGTGTGATGATAACTGGGCTGTTTTCTGAATCAAACATCTTTTCAGCTGATAGATCCAGCAGGAAAGTGGCTGTTATCGAACGTTTCTGGAGCAACGAGCACAGCGGAGGAAGAAAACCAACACTGAATATGTGACCACAGGACACTTCATTTCCACACTTCACATTTATCATGGATGCAACCAGCAGAGCGATTCATTCTGGGAGCATCACGCTGCGATTTAAGAGGCGAAGCATCTCGTTGGATGCTCCTCATCTGCATAACGTTCAGGTCAAGGCTGCTTTATTCAAATCAGGAGCTTCCAGTGTGACTCACTGCCTCCAAAACACTCCTGGAAAACTTTTAAACCGATTGTTGGGCGAAAATGAAGACAGATTCAGCTGCTGCACAGATTATTTCTCACCTCAAAATGTACAAAATGACCAAAATGAGACACAAAATGAGCAAAACAAGGCATAAAACAAGCAAAATGAGACAAAAAATGACCAAAAGAATGCACAAAACAAATAAAGCACAAAATGACCAAAATTAGACACAATGCAACAAAAGTGAGGCACAAATCCACCAATATGACGAAGAAAATCATAAAAATGAAGAATAAAATGACAAAAATAGATAAAAAACAACTACATTGAGGCATGATTTGAGAAAAATGAGGCAAAAATCTACCAAAAAGACACATAAAAGTATCAAAATGAATCAAAATTACCAAAATTAGGCTCAAAGTCAGAAATTTGGCACAAATACCCCAAAATGAGACAGAAAACAAACAAAACAAGAAGTTCTCCATAGAAATTACCTCAATGTGTGCGATTACAGCTGAACTTACCTCACATTTAATGTAAAAAATGATTGTATTCATGTTGAAACATTTTATTATCAGAAAGTCTTATTGCACTTTCATATATTTTTCATTTCAGGTCCAACTCTCTTTCACTTTATCTGCCGGCTCGCTCCTTTTATTTGCATTGATCGTGCTTCAGATGAGCTCGTTTCTCTAATTTGTGTTGCATCGTGTCGATACATGAAATTTTTTATGAATTTGCTGCTCAGTCTGCTGCACTTTCACTGTCGCTGCTTCGTATCTGCTCTAATATTTCTGTTTCTCGTAGCCGAGGTGGGAGGCTGAGTAGGAGTCTGATCTGAAGAACGCTGCATAAATTAATTTACCATCCAGAAGTTTGTGTTTGGAGAAAACAGAAAGTTCTGGTTAAAGCTCAGAGGACTGACTGGAAGGCTTAAAATGGATTATTTCTCACCACACTAAGTGCAAAATGAGGTATAAAATGACTAAAACTATGCACAAAACAACCAAAACTAAACACAAAATGACAAAAATGAGACACAAAATGACCAAAAAGGCAAAAGAAATGACTAAAACAGGGCAAACATTGACCAAAAAAGGCAATAAATGATCTAAATAAGGCACAAAATGACCAAAATGTGACACAAAATGACCAAAAAGGGTAGAAAATGGCAGAAGCAAGGCACAAAATGACCAAAACTAGGCAGGAAACAATAAATATGATGTAAAAAAAATATGAAAATGAAGCAGAAAGTGACAAAAATTAGGCAGAATGACCAAAATGAGCCACAAAATGACCAAAAACAAACAAACAAAAAAAAACAGGCACAAAATGACTAAAATGAGACACAAAAAGGCAAAAAATGATAAAAAAAAAAAAAAAAAGTTGGCACAGAATGACAACAATGAATCATAAGTTAAGGAAGACTAGCCACAAAGCAACCAAAAATAGTGCATAAAATGAGAAAAAGAGGCACAAAACAGCCCAAGTGAGGAACAAAATGACCACATTAGGGCACAAAATTATGAAAATGAAGCACAAAATGGCAAAATTAGGCAAGAAACAACAAAAATTAGGCAAAATGACCAAAATGAGGCACAAAACTAGGCATTACCAAAATGAAACACAGAATTAGCAAAACAAAGGCAAAAAAACCGACCTAAACGAGGCACAAATAGACCAGAATGTGAGTTTGTGCTTGGAGAAGACAGAGTTCTGGTTAAAGCTCAGAGGACTGAGCCAAACTCCTGAAGCAAACCTTAAAGACCGAAGTCTGACATCCTAACGAGGCTCAGCGGATCCTCCTCTGCTTTCAGACATGAAAGATTTCAGAAGAAGTGGCTGCTGAAGGGTCGCTTTCACCTCTAACTGCCGAGAACGCTCTGCCGGACACTTTTCACCCTTTGAAACTGCCGTCTGATCTCAGCGGACCTCCAGGAAGCTTCCCTCAGTAGCGCCAGGACAAAGATGAATAGATAAAGCTCCAAGAACATTCAGTTACAAACTAAAGGGGTTCTGGGTCGTTTCAGGGAAAAGTGTTGGAAGTTTGCAGCATTAAAGTCTGAACACGGCTGCAGTTTGTCAATGAAAACACGAACAGATCTGTCTGAGTGCGTTTCCACACAGATTCCTCCACGTGTGTGTTGTGTTGTATATGTTGTGTTGTATATGTTGTGTTGTGTATGTTGTGTACATTGTGCAGTACATGTTGAGTTGTGCGTCTGCTCCCTGCTGAGCTCTCTGACAGAAGCTATAATCGTCCTGTCAGACCACTGAGCTGCTCCATGTGTGTTTGAGGACTGGATGTTTCCTTCAGAGACACCAAGAAGACTTTAATTATGAACAACGTTAACCCTGGAAACCCTAAACCTGCTGCTGACAGTCGGAAACGTGTGTTAGCTTTAAAAAAAAAAAAAAACACAGCAGACTGACACCAGTGATAAACCAGAAGATGGAAGAATAAAATAATAAAAAAAACCAAACTAAATCAGGCATGAAATGACCAACAAGAGAAACAACACCACCACACCTAGACATTAAATGACCAAGAGAAGGCACGAAAAAAATGAATCGAGGCACTAAATGATCAACATGAGGCACAAACTACCAGAATGAGACACAAAACTACCAGAATGAGACACAAAACTACCAAAAGGAGACACAAACAGCCAAAATGAGCCAGAAAATTACCAAAATCAGACACTAAATGACCAAAATGAGGCACAAAGTGATCAAAATGAGACAAAATAAGAACGTAGATGAGGCAAAATGATTAAAACGAGACAGAAAAAGACCAAAACAGACAAAAATGAAACTTAAACAACTACCATTTTAGTAATTTTGTTTCTCATTTTAGTGAATTTGGTCATCTGTTTCATTTTTGTTTATTTTGGTCATTTTCTGCCTCGTTTTAATAATTTTCCCCTCACCTATTGTCTTACTTTGTCTCATTTTGGTCAGAATTGTCCGATTTAGATGCTTTCTGTCTCATTTTGGTTCATTCTGTTTCTTATTTTGGTTCATTTTGTTCCATGTTTTGGTGAAATTTGTTCTTTATTTTGGTTAATTTGGTAATTTTCAGTTTCATTTTTGTTTATTTTGGTCATTTTCTTCCTCGCTTTAATAATTTCCCCTTCATCTGTTGTCTTATTATTTTGTCTCCTTTTGATCATGCTTATCTGATTTTGCTGCTTTCTGTCTCATTTTGGTTCATTTTGTTTCTCATTGCAGATGTCTGAAAACTAAAAGTCGCTGTAGGAACCGTCACGTCATACACTTTGGTATAGCATGACTTTTGCTCCTTTGGGATTAACACATTTCTGCTTTCTGTCTTATTGTTTCTTATTTTATTTCCCATAAAAAGCACCAGAATAAAGAAAATAAAGGCTCAGTTTCAGTTTCTTTCAAGTCGCTGCACTTCTATCCCACCACAGCTTATATTTCCTTAAGAAGAGCTGAAGAGAATTTAGATTCCAGTTGGATTTTTGTCCTTTTCTCTCGGTAAGACGTTGCTACCAGCCTCCTGCCCTGTTATTGTCCTCATCCCTGTCTTTAAACTGCATCTGATGGACGTCTGAGTCTGTCCCTGGATCTGTCCCGGCTCTGAGGGTCGTAGAAAGGCCACGTTCCTACGTCTAGTTCTGGTTTTATTGCCGCTCTTTCATCATTTTTATTCTCTGCTCTGCTGTGAAGGCGTCGCTTTCTCAGCTCTTCCTCCCACGTTCTGTCTGTTTGCTTTCAGACCTTCATCTGCTGACTTCCAGTCTCACACAGACTTTTTCAGTGACGTCCAGTCACTCTGTTTATTTATTAGTTCTCAGGCCTGCAGAAATCATAAAACGCTGTTTTCTTGGGATTCTGCAGGAAAAAGTGTCACTGGTTCAGTGAATGGATCTGAAGAGGAGCTAAAGGCTGCAGTGAGTCCAGTTTGTAAACCTCCACATTATTTACTGTTGGTTTCTCTTTGTTGTTAAATTATCAATATATAATAACAAGCAAAATCACATGAAAAAAAACAGGCCAAAAATATGTGCTTTTAAAAAATACTGTAAATGTGTTATTTTACAATGTTAGACCATAATATTTACAATTAAAAAATATTCTATAGGTATTAGCTGTTGTTCAGATAATAATAATAGTAATAATCTATAAATAATTGTTTAATTTTTTATATATATATATATATATATATATATATATATATATATATATATGTTCATTTTTGGCACTTTCAGAGCAGATTTAACTCAGTTTTATCTGTTTTTAATAACACAAACTCACACCACTGCATAAACATCCATAGAACCAGACTCCATTTACAATTTAACAAATTTTCGACTTCACTTCTTCAACTCGTTTGGTTGCTTTTTGTTTACGCAGAACTTCCTCTGTCCCGCTGTGTTTGAAAAGTAAGAATCCAGGTTGTTTTTCTTCAGCAGATTAAAGCCCTTTGAGGCCAGGGAGAAGTTTTTTACCGGTAGCTTTGTTCTTGAGTTTTGACGCTCAGGAGGCAGCAACAGAACAGGATTAAAAAGCTGCTTCTGTAACTGGTTCGACTCCAGTGTTGGAGTCGGAAAAGTGGATCCTGGATGAATTAAATGTTGTCACTGTGTCGTCCTGAGCTCAGCAGTCTGGAAGTTATTAAATGATGTTTGCTGGTGTCGGTATAATGTGCAGACTCATCACCAGCCGTTCCCTAAATGAAGCCCTAATCCTGGATGTGAACTGTTTAATCCACCCACAGCGAGGCAGATTACATTGTGGTGCAGCTCTGACTATCCAACATTTCCTACCGTTTATGAATTATTTATGTGACTTCGGCCATCGTCTCATCACTTTGGGTTTTAAATCCGTAATGCAGATGTTCGTAACGTCAGACAAATGAACACAGAGACGTGAATTTAATTTAATCATCTCAGCTGGTTTTTCTTTTCCAGCTCTAAATGCTTCGTGAGTTTTATTTATCCAGAGTTTTGTCTCTCAGGATCTCATCGGTGGCGAACGGAAACAAGTTTTTGACAGTTTTGTCTGATTTGGTAATTTTGTCTAATTTTAGTAGTACTGTAATTTCATTAAAAACTACTAAAAGTTAATTTAAAAAATGAACAGTTTAGATTATGGCCATTCTGTGTCATTTGTTTGGTCATTTGTGTTTCCTTTTTGGATGTCCTTTTTGGTCATTTCTGTCCGATTTTGGTAATTCTATATACATTTTTAGTAATTTTTGTCTCATTTTGGGTAATTTGTTCACATATTTTGGCTATTTTGTCTCATTTTTGCCTCATTTTTCATCTCATTTTAATTCTGTAACTTATTGTGATTATTTTTGTCTCACTTGGTAATTTTGTTCAATTTTTGTTTTTTTTGGTCTCATTTTGGTTCTTTCATTTAATTTCTGTCTGATTTTGGGCATGTAGCCTTTTATTTTGGTCGTTTTGTGTATTGTTTTGGTCTCATTTAGGTTGTTTTCACCTTATTTTTGTCTCATTTTAGTCATTTGTTATATCATTTTGGTTGTTTTATCTAATTTTCACCTAATTTTTTGTCTCATTCTGGTAATAATGTGACTTATTTTTGTTGTTCTTGTCTTATTTTAGTGATTTTTGTCTTATTTTGGGCCCTTTCGTCTAATTTTTCATCTGATTTTGGCCATTTTGTGTCCTATTTTGGTTGTTTTGTCTCATTCTTGTGTCTCATTTTGGTAATTATGTGACTTATTTCGATTAGTTTTGTCGCTAGTCATTTTGTCTCAATTTAGGGTTATTTGATCATTTTTTTGGTCATATTTTGGTCAATTTCACCTCATTTTTGCCTGATTTCAGTAATTTTGTGTCCATTTTTTGTCATTTTTGTCTTATTTTAGTCATTTGTTGTCTTATTTTGGTTGCTTTGTTTCATTTTCACTTAATTTTTTGGTCTCATTTTGGTAATAATATGACTTATTTTAGTTGCTCTTGTCTCATTTTGCAGCTTCTTGTCTTATTTTGGTTCTTTCTGTCTATTTTTTGTCTAATTTTGGCCATTTTGAGTCCATTTTTGGTGTTTTTTGTAACGTTTTGGTTGTTTCTCTTCATTTTGTCACACTTCTCAAATTATACTTATTTCCAAACAAAATACCGCTGCCTATGACACAGTTTAGTTGTGTAGAGATGTAATTTTGTGCAGACTGAACTGTGATGTCGATGCATTCTAAGCATCATCGATTAAACCATCTAATGATGGCAGCAGAAATAAATCTTTTGATAAACCTTCGTTTTGCTTCAGGTTTTCAGCTCCAACAGCCTCCACCAATGAGCAGCTGAGAGGTGAAACTGAGGACGGAAGAGGCTCAGATCAGGTGAACAGAATCCCCGCTGGGAAACCTTTTCAGATTCAGATCCAGTCCAGCAGGAGCAGCAGGACGAAGCGTCCGCCGACCTTTGAGGCCTGGTGATGATTAGTTCAGGTCTTGAGAAGAACCGACGTCCCGCAGGTTGACGGACGAGTCGAGCAGATGTACAAACCTCCACAGGCTCCGAAGTGTCAGAATGATGAAGGATTTCACAGCCGCTGACGTTTGGACTGTCGGCGTCCAACGATCCGACTCAGAGGATCATCTGTCAGGATCCAGAGACCACCGAGGACGGAGGAGGCTGATCCAGGAGCTGAAAGTCCATGTAGGACAGCAGATCGACTCAATTCTGGATCATTTTGGTAAGTTAGTCTCTCATTTTTGTCTGTTTAGGTCATTTTTTGTATTATGTTGGTCATTTTGTGTCTCATTTTGGTGCTATAAGTTAAATTCTGGTCATTTTCATCAAATTTTCTGCCTTATTTTGGTCATTTTTCCTAATTTCTTGTCTTATTTTGGTCATTTTTCCTCATTTTTGTCTTTTTTTGGTAATTTAGCCTCATTTTTGTCCTTTGTTTGGTAATTTTCATCTCATTTTCTGTCTTATTTTGGTCGCATTGCTTCATTTTCTGTATTATTTTGGTCATTTTGCTCCATTTTCTGTCATATTTTGGTTACTTTTGATCTCATTTTCAGTCTTATTTTGGTAATTTTGCCTCATTTTTGTCTTATTTTGGTCATTCCCATCTCATTTTCTGTCTTTTTTTGGTCATTTTGCACCATTTTCTGTCTTATTTTGGTCATTTTCATCAAATTTTTTGTCTTATTTTGGTCATTTTTCCCCATTTTCTGTCTTATTTTGGTAATTTTTCCCAGCTAAAGCAACATCCCTGTATCAGAAACCAGGATTTTACTGAACCAATGAGTGAACAGGTAGCTGCTGATGCTAATGCTAATGCTAACAGGCTGTCAGGTCGGACAGACACAGAAGTTTGGACGTGAAAACTACATTTCCTGAGGAGAGAGACACTGAAGCCTTTCCACCAGAGTAACACCTGTAACCACGGTAACCGAACACAAAGACTCTGAGAAGACTTTAGCTCGTGGCTTCGTCTGCTCCCACACAGTGCCGTTGTGTATTTCGGGGTTTCATAAGTCCATGTTTGAGTGCCGCTGAGCTGAATTGGGCTCTAACTGGGGCAGACTAAATGAGATTTGTCCCGAGAAGTTTTCTGCCGCAGCGTGAACACGAATGGATTCCGGCTGAGAGAGTCGTCCCGCTGCAGATTACGGCCACATAAACCCTGATGGAGGCCCATCAGACCGAGACGCCTCCTGATTGACCCATTAAGCTCCAGCAAAGCCCCGTGCAGGCAGCAAACCAGAGCCACGGCAGAATAAAGTCCACTGCTGTACGTACGGAGACAACTAACGGGAAGTTTATGACGATCCTGCCTCTGGTTCAGCCGAATCGTGTGAATAAAGTCACAGAACGGGACAAGTCACATCCGTCCACGTTAGGAGAATTCATCCACACGTTACAGCAGGAGTTTCCTTTCATCAGTGGTCGTTTAGTGTCTCTTTCTGGTTGTTTAGTGTCTCTTTCTGGTCATTTTGTGTCTCTTTCTGGTTGTTTAGTGTCTCTTTCTGGTCGTTTTGTGTCTCTTTCTGGTTGTTTAGTGTCTATTTCTGGTCATTTAGTGTCTATTTCTGGTCGTTCAGTGTCTATTTCTGGTCGTTTTGTGTCTCTTTCTGGTTGTTTAGTGTCTCTTTCTGGTCATTTTGTGTCTCTTTCTGGTTGTTTAGTGTCTCTTTCTGGTCGTTTTGTGTCTCTTTCTGGTTGTTTAGTGTCTATTTCTGGTCATTTTGTGTCTCTTTCTGGTTGTTTAGTGTCTCTTTCTGGTCGTTTTGTGTCTCTTTCTGGTTGTTTAGTGTCTATTTCTGGTCATTTTGTGTCTCTTTCTGGTTGTTTAGTGTCTATTTCTGGTCATTTTGTGTCTCTTTCTGGTTGTTTAGTGTCGATTTTTGGTCATTTTGTGTCTCTTTCTGGTTGTTTAGTGTCTATTTCTGGTCGTTTAGTGTCTATTTCTGGTTGTTTTGTGTCTTTTTCTGGTCATTTAGTGTCTATTTCTGGTCATTTTGTGTCTTTTTCAGGTCATTTTGTGTCTTTTTGGCCATAATTTTGCACCACAGATGATGTTTTGCATCACATTTTGCATCTTTTTGAGTCTATTTGTGGTAATTTTGTGTGTCTTTGTGGTTATTTGTATCGTACTGTCATCATTTTGCATCTTCTTGTGGTAATTTTGTACCTCTCTATGAGCATTTTGTGCCCCAGTTGTTGTTTTGTGTCTCTTTGTGGTTATTTTGCATCTATTTTATTGTCATTTTGTGTCTCTGTTGTTGTTCTGTGTCTCTCTGTGGCCATTTTGTGTCTTTTTGTGACTCTCTGTATTTATTATGTGTCCTCTTGCAGTCATTTTGCATCTTGGTTGTTGTTGTGCGTTATCTCTTTGTGGTTTGTTTGCATGTCACTGTTGCCGTTAGGTGTTTCTTGGTGGTGTTACTTTCCACAGCCTCCAGCAGGACTTTTCTTTTCCTCTGTGAACAGCAGCAGTTCAAGTGAAGGTTACTCCTCTTGTCCATGCAGCTTTGATGTGGAACTGAGGAGCAGCTGCACGTGTTCCTGGACGTATACTTTTGGTAATGGCTCCCCTCTGAGAACACACAACGCAGCACAAAGGAAGACCATGGCAGAGGGGCAATAACGGCAGGCCTAATAGCAACAGCTCCGCCACATCTGGCACACCGGAGGCTATCGAGGTGAATAATTTAGTGTTGTGAAGAGGCACAGACATGGCCATGAATGCAGAAGCACAGGCAGCGCTACACACTGCTGCGTACCTGCCGCACAACAATCTGCAACATGACAGGCTTTAGATCTCAACAACGGTGGAAAAACATCAGGAAACTCAGTTATAGTCATGTTTATCTTCTTGGGTTTAAGGTTTTCAAAGCTCAGTTCCCTCCTATTAATGATAGTCTCTCTGTTGTTTTATCAGTTCTGGTCATTTTGTGTCTCCTTGTCATGGTTTTGCATGTGGTTGTCGTTTTTTGGTACTTCGGTGGCATTTGTTTCCTGTCTGTTGTTGTTTTCCATCTTTGTGCTCATTATGTGTCTTTGTGGTCATTTTGTGTCAGTTTGTTGTCTCTTTGTGGACATTTTGTGTATTTTTGTGGTCATTTTGTGTCTATTTGCCATCATTTTGTCTCTTTGTGGTCAGTTTAACTCTTTTTATATCTCTTTGTGGTCATTTTGTGTCTCTTTGTGGTAATTTTGTGTCTGTTTATGGTCATTTTAAGACTTTTTGTCATTTAGTGTCTCTTTGTGGTCATTTTTGCTTTTCTTTTCTACTCATTGTCTAATTTATCTACATTTATTCGTTACTTTCTGGTTAGTTTTTTCCACCAACTAAAACCAGAACATTTATTGGGTGGAGCTGAGCCTCCTCCATCATCAGCTCCTGTACATCTACACAGTCAGGACACACAACTCCAACACACACTGGATTTTTACACTGTCACAACTCTGATGCTTTATCTTAGATGGATCACACTCGCACATGAACAGACACACACTCCCATCACAGTAGAAGCCAGTCCGATCCTCCAACAGCAGTGATACCAGAGAAAAGTAATTCTCAGGAGAAACTTTCTGGAAACCGTAAGCTTTTCCTGAAGAAATATAATTCAGCACCAGAGTCTGAAAGTCTTCCAGCACCAGAGAAGAAGAATGAAACACAGACAGCAACCAGAGTATTAAAACGGCACACAGTACAACTGTGCCTCTTTTTGGCCATTTTGTATCTATTTATTGTAGTTTTACTTCATTTTGTGTAATTTTGTGGGCATTTGGAGTCTCTTTATGGTCATTTTGCATCTAGTTGTAGTCATTTTGCTTCTCTCATGTACATTTTGTGTCTTTTTTGTGGTCATTTTTCATCTCTTTGTTGTCATTTTGCATCTCTGTTGTCATTATGAATTTCTTCGTGGCCATTTTGTGGTCCTTTGAGCCCATTTTGTGTCTTTTTTCTGCCATTATGTGTCTCTTTGTGATCATTTTGTGGGCATTTGGAGTCTCTCTAGGGCATTTTGCATCTCTGTTGTCTTTTTGTGTCTCTTCGTGGTCATTTTGCATCATTTTGCTGTCATTTTGCATCATTTTTTGTCTCTGTAGTTATTTTGCATCAATTTGTTGTCATTTTGCTTCATTTTGTTGTCATTTTGCATCTTTTGTTGGCATTTTGTGTCATTTTGTTGTAATGTCGCGTCATTTTGTGGTCGTTTTTCGTCACTTTGTCTTCTTGTGGTCATGTTTCATTTCTTTGTGGTCGTTTTTTATCGTTCTGTTGTCATTTTGCATCTCTGTTGTCATTATGAATTTCTTCAAGCCCATTTTGTGTCTTTTTGCAGCCATTCTGTGTCTCTTTGTGATCATTTTGTGAGCATGTTGAGTTTCTCTAGGGCATTTTGCATCTCTGTTGTCTTTATGTGTCTCTTTGTGGTCATTTTGCATCATTTTAGTGTCGTCTTGTTTCTCCCTGTGGTCATTTGGTGTCACAAATTTATCTAGATTATTCAGTTACTATGTGGGTTTGATTTTGCACAATCCCCCCCCACAATAAAACCATAAACTGCTCCTGAAGAAACATAATGCAACGCCACAGAGTCTTAAAGTCTCCCAGCATCACAGAGCAATAATGAAACACAGACAGCAAAGATTAGAACTGCAGCTGATCGATGATGACAAAACCAGCTCTGATAACACGTCCATGAAGCACACAGGAAGTGGCCTTTCTCAGGCTGGATGGAAAACAGCTGCCACCGCTGCAAATATCAGTAAACTCAACTCCATTCCTTCACATTGGTGCAGCTTTACTGAGGTCCATCTGGCCGGATCACACGGCCTAATAAATTGGTAAACCTCTCACACCATCAGATAATCTTCTGCGCTATCAGTCCTGACCGAGCCTCCAATTAGCTCCAGCATGGAAGAGCCAAATCTGGTGTAAACTGGCCGGCTAATCCTCCAGCGAGTCCCAGCCTGAGTCAGACGGAAACACATCAGCAGCCGGCTGGCGTGGCGCTGGGACTTATTAATACAGTCAGATGCAAATTCTCCAAAACTTCGCCCTCGCCGAGAAACGAACAAGCGAGCGGATGTTTAGCGGTGTTATTGTGCAAGTCTGCAGTTATCGGAACACGAGATCGGATGTAATTAATGACTGCAGGATGGATCGCTGCCACCGCCACGCTGCCACCTGCATGCATATTCATGTCGATGGTAACTGTGCATCTGCTTTCAACACATCTGATGCTGTTTTACATTCTGCTGTCGCCCTAAAATAGACTGAGCTCCTGCGTCTACAGCTGGATGGACCTGTGAAGGGGCCCCTGGGCGACATATGGGCCCCGACACACAGCGGTTCTTAAACCCGCCTTCACTCTGTCATCAAGGATGTGTTGATTCGCTTCGTTCTCCACAATGAAAATCCTGGAGTAACATTTATTCCCTTTGTTTTCAGCTAAAACTGCTTCTATTTTGGTTCTTGTTGTAGTGAATCGAAGGATTTATCCTCCTGGTGTGAGAGTCAGGTGCAGCACTAAAGCCAAGTGAACAATATCGGATTGGCCCAGATACAAAATTATCATTCAACAACGAAACACTTACCAGATAGAGTTTGAATGGAGTAAGGATGTAGTGAACCAAAGAAAATTCTATGAAGAAAAAAGAGATAGTACCTTCTCTGAAACCAGTCAATTAGATCCAAAGGATCTGGATGTTATCAATAGATCATAAACGTCTGCAAGACGATGACAGCAAAGAGATGCAAAACCACCACAATGAGAGACATAGTGACCACAAGAAGACCCCAAAACAACACAAAGACACATAAAACTACCAAAAAGAAACGCAAAACAACCACAAAGAGACTCAAAGCAACTACAAAGAGACTAAATGACCACAAAGAAACACAAAAAACATCGAAGAGACATGAAATGATCATAAAGTCAACAAAACAACTACTATGACACAAAACCACCACAAAAGAGACACAAAACTACCACAAAAAGAAACAAAACAACTACAAAGGGACACAAAATGACCACAAAGAGACACAAAACAACTGCTATGACACAAAATCACAACAAACAGACACAAAATGATCAAACAAAAACAGAAAATAATCCTAAAGAGGCACAAAATGCAGTTTATCTGTTGATGAAACTGAGTGCATTTTACCCGCAGCCTAATTAGCCTGAATGAATTCTGGTTATTTTATACTGAAATGATAACGACACAAAAAAACAGAGCAGCTGCACATATTCAGATGATTTCTGGAACTAGGACTACATCAACTGGGGAGCCAAGCAAATAAAAAAAAAAAAAGCTATTGAGGAACACAACACAGACAATTTAGTAAGTTAGGAGCCGACTCCAAACTAACTCAGTGACGTAATTGTTGTCCTGCAGTGGGATTTTCTCAACACTTGCCTCAGAAACACTGAGAACAGCATAATAAAGACTCATCGCTATGCAGTCCAAACTAATTCCCAGCACTCAACACACCACAAACATCTCTTCACAACAATAAAGACATCTTGTCAACCCCATGTTTCGTCATCTTCAGAATCGTCATGTTTTCCACACGCTGCACTATTTAAACCACAGATTAAGTGTGTTTAAAAACTCACATTGAGCTGCAGCGTCTCCGTCCACTGTCCAATCACGCGGTATCCTGGTCCGCTGACGTTGTTCCACTGGTACTGAAACAGATCGTAGCGTCCGGGAGCATCGCCGTTACGATTGAACGTCACCGAAGTACCAGCACTTCCTGTGGAGGAGGACAGACATTTGATCAGTCGATACATCAATGAATCCATGGTTGTAATGGTCTGCATGTACATTTGTTCAATGGTAAACGTAAAACTACCATCAGGGGCAGATTTCAACTCTTGTTTGCTAATATAGCTAAAGTTATAGAAAGAGACACTCAATTCATAGAGACAGCTAACTACGCAAATAAAGTCACAGAAAGTCAACTAGCTACACAGCTAAAGTCACAAAAAGACCACAACTACTGCTAAAGTAATAGAAAAATGCCAACTACAAAGCTAAAGCCTCCGCTAAAGTTACATAGAGACAGCTAACTACACAGCTAAAGTCACAAAAGACCACAACCACTGCTAAAGTAATAGAAAAATTCCAACTACACTGCTAAAGCTGCAGCTAAAGTTACACAGAGACCGCGAACTGCACAGCTAAACTCATAGAAAGAGCCAACAACAAGCCAAAATCATACAAAGGCAGCTAACTATATAATTAAATTAATAGGAAGACAGCTAACTACAAAGCTAAAATCATAGAAAGATAGCTAACGCCGCTAACATCATAGAAAGACAGCTAACTACACAGATAAAGTCATAAAAAGGTGGCTGGCACTGCTAATGTCATTAAAAAAGAGCTAAATACAAGCTAAAGTTATAATAATGACAGCTAACAATGCTAAAGTCATAAAAAACAGCTTACTACAAGCTAAAGTCATAGAAAGACAGCTAACTACATGATTAAAGTAATAGAAAGACAGGTAACTGCACAGCTAAAATCATTAAAAGCTTACGTTTTAACCGGTGATCTTTTATAACCAGTAAACTAATATTCATCCCACTGGAATTATTGGTTGTTCTATGACGTTAGCTGTCTGTTTGGCAGCAATGGTACATTTATATATCATAACATGTTACTGTCTGTTAAAACAGACAGTCAAAACAGGTTAACTCATCTCATCCAAACATGTTTTTTTTTTTTTTTGTGGTTTAGCTGAACTGAGCAGCCAGCGGACAGAAGACGGACGTCACAGCCAGCATGGTTCTGATAGTTTCTCTGAGAGGGTTTTGGAGGACGGCTTGTCTCTCCGATATTGTTTATTTGTCTGTTTGTTTGTGCTCTGCAGCACCGTGGAGACCCCCTCAAACACATTGTTTTTATTTTATTCACTTTGACTCACGCCGCTCTGCAGCAGGCCACGACTCTCTTTCAAGTCTCTATTTAATTTACAGCAAAAAGGGGGAAGGAAGGCGGACGGGAAAACAAAAATGTGGTGAAAAGAGCAGAAACAGGAGGACTGGCAGACAGAGGAAAGAGGACAGAGCATTTTTTAGAATGAAACGTAGAATACGCAGATATCCTCGGGTCAGAAATGACTGTTTTTGGCAGGAAGCTCTGCTGATTACTGCAGCGTTTTTATTAACATTTTTTCTCTCAGCACCTCTGGAGTGTTAAACTTGCTCAGTAGCTGCAAACACCATCACAAGATGCTTTTTCTCTTTAATATTCTGCCGTGTGTTTTATTCATCACAGCTCTGTTTGTGTGAGACACAAAGGCAGAGTTATTTTTATTTGTGAGCTTGTGCATGAAGCATTATTCGTATAGATTAAGAAAACAAGCACGCATGTATAAGCATGTCTGTTTGTTGCATGCTTGGTGGGATTAATGTTGGCAACCTGAGATAAGACGAGAATAAAAACTGTCAGAGTTCTTCCTCTGTCTGCGCCTCTTCCAGGAAGCTAAATGTCAAACACGTCTGTTTTCATTGCTGCATTTTGTTTTCATCAATACGCTCACTGTCCCACTTTGGCAAAACATTAAAGATTTACAAAGATATTTGAACATTTCCTCACAGAACTGCACTGTTTCCACTCAGGTTTTCTGTGTGCACAAAGTGAAAATGCGTATATAAGTTACAAAAAGCACAGAATTCCAGAAGGCACACCGTTTTAAACATAATATCTGAGTTTGACTGTTTGGAATTACAATTACAGATATCAGATACAGATATCGTCATACAAACACACCTAACTACATGATCAAAGTAACAGAAAGACAGGTAAAAGGATGGCGAACAATGCTAAAGTCAAAAGAAGACAGCTACCTACGAGCTAAAGTCAAAATAATGATGACTAACAAGCTAAAGTAAAAAAAACGACAGCCAACTACATGATTAAAGTAAACGAAAGATGGGTAACTGCAATCCAAAGTCACAGAAAGACAGCTAACTACACAGCTGAAGTCATAAAAACGATGTCTAACAATGCTAAAGTCATAAAAAGACAGCTAATTACACACCAAAAACATAGACTACACTAACTACTTAATTAAAGTAAACGAAAGATAGCTAACTACACAGCTAAAGTTATAAAAGGGATGTATAGCAATGCTAAAGTCATAAAAAGACAGCTAATTACACACCAAAAACATAGACTACACTAACTACTTAATTAAAGTAAACGAAAGATAGCTAACTACACAGCTAAAGTTATAAAACGGATGTATAGCAATGCTAAAGTCATAGAAAGACAGCTAACCACAAGCTGAAGTCATAAAAATGATGGCTAACAATGCTAAAGTCATGAAAAGACAGCTAACCACAAGCTGAAGTCAGTCATAAAAAGATAGCTAACTACACGGGTAAAGTCATAAAAAGGATGGGCAATAAATGCTCAAGTCAGAAAAAGACAGCTAATTACAAGCTGAAGTCATAAAAATGATGACTAACAATGCTAAAGTCAAGAAAACATAGCTAATTACAAACTAAAGTCATAAAAAGGATGGCTAACAATGCTAAAGTCATAAGAAGACAACTAACTAGTAGCTGAAGTCATAATAAGACAGTTAACTGCACAGTTAAAGCCATGTAAAAGATGGTTAATAATGCTAAAGTCACAAAAAACCCAGCTAGCTACAAGCCCAAATCATAGAAAGACAGCTAACTACACCATTAAGCCATAAAAAGGATGGCTAGCAAATGCTAAAGTAATTTAAAAAACAGTCAAATGCAAGTTAAAGCCATAATAATGATAGCTGACAATGCTAAAGTCATAGAAAGACAGCTAACTACATAATTAAAGTCAAAGAATGATAGCTAACTACACAGCTAAAGTAAATGCAAAAGTCATGGAAAGACAGCTAAACACAAGCTAAAGTCATAAAAATGATGGCTAACAATGCTAAAGTTATAAAAAGACAGCTAACTACAAGTTGAAATCATAAAAAAGACAGCAAAGTACACAGCTAAAGTCATAAAAAGGATGGCTAGCAAATGCTAAAGTCATTAACACACAGCTAAATACAAGCTGAAGTCATAATAATGATGCTAAAAATGCTAAAGTCATAGAAAAACAGCTAACTACATAATTAAAGTCAAAGAAATATAGCTAACTACACAGCTAGTGATAAAAAGCATGACTATCAATGCTAAAGTCATAAGAAGCCAACTAACTACAAACTGAAGTCATAAAAAGTGCTGCTTTAAAAAAAAAAATATCACCTTTATGCAGAGTTTCTATCTGAGCTGAAAGCAAACTCGACAGAATTCCTCCAGTCCTCTGATGTGAAGCACATCTAATATGCAAATCTGATCACTTCTCCTCCACTGGAGATTCAGAGCTATTCTCCTCCCAGATGTGGAGGACTGATCTGAGATCACAGGTCTGGATCTGAACCAGGTCCAGACAAAAATAAAGCAGAAAACAGCAGCTATTATTGGTTCTCCTCTGGTCTCCAGATCATTTGTTCGACCTTTGTAGTAAAAACACAACTTTAGATGATAGTTTTACTTCTTATTATGCACCATAAATATACACATGTGCTAAATATAACAATAAATGTTAGAACTCAGTGCTTCCTTAGTAGTAGAAGCACCTCAAAGAATCTTTAGTTCAATATGGTTCTGAGAAAAATGCTAGAATAAAAGGTTCCATGTTGAATTTCTTCTTCTTCTTCTTGTGTTTTTTGCCTCCAAACATCAGAAACATATTAGACAGAGTTCCCACACAACACAGAGCCACTTCTTTTTACAGAAAGGGACCTTTGGCGGTAATGTTGAGTCAAATCTGCCCAAATATACAAAACCAGGTTTTTAAACTGGCATCGTGTCTCTCTGTGGCCATCCAAAATAACCACAAAGAGACACAAAAAGACCACAAAGAGACACAAAAAGACCACAAAGAGACACAAAACAACCACAGAGACATAAGAGAGACCAGAAAAATGAAAAAAAAAAACAGCCACAAAGAGACACAAAATGACCACAAAAAGCCCACAAAGAGACACAAAACAACCAGAGACATAAAAGAGACCAAAAAAATGAAAAAAACCAACCACAAAGAGACACAAAATGACCACAAAGAGACACAAAACAATCACAAAAATACACAAAATGATCACAAAAAGCCACAAAATGACCACCAAATCACTGCAGAGTAACACAAAGTCTCTACAGATGCAGAAGAATCACATAAAGAAACAAAACAATCACAAAGATGCACAAAATTATCACAAAGAACCAAAAAACATACAAAAAGAGACACAAAATGACCACAAAGAGACACAACCACAAAAAGACACGAAACAACCACAAAGAGACACAACATGACCACAAAAATACACAAAACAACCACAGACACAAAACAACTAAGAGACAAAGTTATCACAAAAAGACACAAAACGACCACAAAAGACACAAACAGACATGAAACAACCACAAAGAGACACAAAATGACCACAAAAATACACAAAACAACCACAGACACAAAACAACTAAGAGACAACGTTATCACAAAAAGACACAAAACAACCACAAAGAGGCACAACATGACCACAAAGACACAAAACAACCAAAAAAATACACAAAACAACCACAAAGAGACACAAAATGACCACAAAGACACAAAACAACCAAAAAAATACACAAAACAACCAGAAAGAGACACAAAATGACCACAGAGACAAAGTTATCCCAAAAAGACACAAAACAACCACGACATAAAACAACCAAAAACCCTGATAGATTCTGTGTATTATAGAAATAAGAATATTTGTCAAATGTTGTCGTATTGAACTAAAATAAAACATTAAATATTGTTGTTCCTTCATCATAAAATGAGCCAAACATTAAATTCCGTTTATGACCATGATGGAACTTTACACCACGGCTGTAACACGGTTCCTCCTGGAACTCCTTTCTGAACTCTTCCTCCTGCAGCTGGTCTCCTGAATTGAGCTGTTAAAGGTTCCTCCAGGAAGCCCTGAAGCAAACAAGGTTCCTCTGACGTTCCCCAGAGCTCCTCCAGGCTCTTCTGGTTCTATCAGACTTTATCCAGAAACATCTCATCTGCTGCTCTTATTTCTAATTCCTCCCAGGAAACATTCTCAAACGGACTCCAGGTTTTGTTCATAAAATCCATTTCCTGTCCTGTTGAGAGACTCTAAGGATGGAAGAGAAAACGACATGGAACTGGTCCAAATATACGGTGATAATGTTAGCAGGACGTGTAGAGAGAGATTCTGAAGGCTCTAGTCGGCCGTTATTAATACTAACGAGTCATTATTATGCTAGTTTGTGGTTTTATAATTGTATTTTTGGTGTCTACGACAATATGTTTACATCTATTAATGTTCATTTTGATCATATCCTGTGTTGCTGCAGCGTTTCCTCTCAAGTAAACGTCTAAAATGTTCAGTTTTAAGTGTTAACAAGCTAAATTTATATTCAGAGAGACGAGGCCCCACAACTGAGCTTCTCTTTGTGGTCACATTGTGTCTTTTTGTGGTTGTTTTGTGCCTCTTTGTGGTCATTTTGTGTCCTTTTGTGGTCATTTTGTGTCTTTTTGTAGTTGTTTCATGTCTATTTATGGTCATTTTGTGTCCTTCTGTGGTCATTTTGCATATCTTTGTGGTTGTTTTGTTTCTTTTTGTGACTGTTCTGTATCTGTTCTGTTCTGCATCAGTGATCCGAGACCCTTATGAATCAAGAACGTGGTTTGACAGAGAGCTGAAGGAAGTAGTTTATGTTAAACATCTCTAAACAGAGCTAATCTACAACTATCAGGTACTTATAATGCAGTCCTGACATCCCTCACCAGGCGGTTTCAGCTTGAGTAACACCTCAAATGTGTCAGTTCTGGGAAATCTCGAAGGTCACAGGACCTCTGCTGGTCACGAAGTCTCTACAGATGCAGAACCGTCACATAAAGAAACAAAACAGCCACAAAGATACACAAAATGACAACAAAGAGACACAAAACAGCCGATACATTTTGTATATTATAGACATATTATTTTTCAAATGTTGTCGTTTTGGACTAAATTAAAGCGTTAAATACGGTGCTATTCCTCCATCATAAAATGAACCAAACTGATGCTGAAAGTTTACGAGGTGTCGTATAAGGAACCAAACAGACGTCCAGCTGGGGTCTACCTCCTGCTTCAGATCAACGCCTGGGTTAAAAGCTACAGATTGACCTTTAGATCTGAAACCCATTCTCTCGTTGTCCAGTCGATATTTAACTCACGCTGCTTCCAGAAGGATAAAACTTTGGAATGAAACCTTTTCCTGCAGATTTTATCTCTGAAAATTGATCGTCTTCCTGTGAAAGATTCAACATGTGGAGGATTTGAAGCTGGGCTGACAGCACAGCGGCTGATTCTTCTTCTTTTATTATTTCTTTGTCCGACTGCCACTTCCATTTGAAATCAGCACATTGCAGCTTTGCTAATTACCTGATAAAAGAGTCTCTGCGGGGCTGATCTGTGAGGCCCCGTCTCATGCATTAAAACTATAAAACCGTGCAGATTAATATTAGGAATTCCACAGGTTACGCTGCAAATAGCTCATTATGAAAATTGAATACTGTAATATTTATATAAGCAGTTAAAGGAAGGGAAGTGTTTCACAGTTAAGTTCTGAGTGAAATCCAACAGGTCAAAACCTAACAAGTCACTGGCATCTTTACATGTCTGTTGGTGGTTGTTTTGTGTGTCTTTGTGGAGACTTTTGTGTCTTTGTTGTCATTTTGTGTCTCTTCGTTGTCGTTTTAATGTCTTTTTGGCCATTTTTTGTGTCTCAACGGCTGTTTTGTGTCTCTTTGTGATGATTTTGTGATTGTTTTGTATATCTGTGGAGTTTTTTGCATGTTTTTGTAGTTGTTTTGTGTCTCTTTTGTGGTCTGTGTGTTTGTCTTTTTGATTGTTCTTTTGTTTCTATGGCTGTTTTGTGTCTCTTTGCTGTCTCTTTGTGGTTGTTTTATGTCTCCTGGTGGTCGTTGTGGGTCTCTTTGTGAAGATTTTGTGTCTCTTTGTGGTCGTTTTGTGTGTATGCGGTGACTGTCTGTCTTTTATTGTTGTTTTTGTTGTTTGTTTGTTTGTTTTCTGTCTCTTTGTGGTTGTTTAACATCCCTGTTTTGTTTGCTTCCTACATTCATAAGTTGTTGTTGTTGTGATCAAACAGTTGTTTACTTCCACATCCAGATGTTTGTGTTCACTGTGATGAACCTCTTTTAGCTCTGCTTTTGGTCTCCACCAGCTGCTGGAGGAAACATCTGGATCTTTAGCTTACAGAAGTTGAAAAGCAACGAGCTGAACATGAAATCTTCTGATAAAAACCTCCTTCCATCCAGCTCAGCCTTCAGCCTGGTCGGCTGCCAGAGCAAAGACAATAACACGCCGCTACAATAACACCACATTACATTTGCATTTTGGCCGCAGAAGAACTTATAAAGTGTCTCCGTATCCCATTATTGGACGTCTGGAAAGCCAAGCAGGTTATGAAACTCCTCAGGCTCTTTATTCTGCAAAACGCTGAACGGGAAGAAAGTTTGAGAGGATCCAGAAGTTCTACCTCCTGGAGGAGTCGATAGACGGGGCAGTAAAGTCTCATTATTACCCCGTTAAAGAGCAGATATTAACAGCTGATTTTGTTCGTCAGTTTGTTCTGTTTCCTCCTTTGATTCAAACTTTAGGGTTTTACCAACAAGTTGTTTCCTTCATTCATCTCCACAATAAAACGTGTTTAAATTTAAAACTGTTGCCTAAACTGGAAAACAACAGCATCTATTTCTAATTTTGTGTCAGAGCTCCCTCCTCTGTCCCAGCTTCAGCCCCACCTGACCTTCCTCATCCTCCTCTCTCCACCTTCCTGCTGCAGCCTGGCAGAGCTGCTCTGTCCAGCTGCCATTCATCACTAATCACTCATCAGTGGAACTCTGGGCAGCTGTGGTGCAGCACACCTGTGATCCATCCACGCCATAAAAGCCGGCCTCACACTCCACACCCTGCCAGATAGTAAACTCTGCTCCAGCAGTCAGGTCTGTCTAGCTTCCTGCATGTTTCTGTTCTTGTAGAAATACGCTCCTTCTAACTCTGTTCTTTTGCCTGCAGTTCTGCTGTCCCAGCTGCCCGGTTCTGCCAATCCTGCTTCCTGAAACCAGCCTTCGGATCTCCCCGACCAGGCCCTCGGGACTCTCCCCCCTCCTGCCCCTGGATTTCCCTGCCTGCCGAGCTCCCCAGCTCCTTGGAACATCCTGCCTACCTACCTACCTACCTACCCCTCTGGAACGGGACACACCTGTCCGCTCTCCGCTGCTGACCAGCACCCGAACAGAGGTCGCCTGTCAGGCCGCCGGTTCCCGGTACCGTCACCCCCACCTTCCTCTGTTCATACATTGCCTCAGTTACCCTGGACTCTAGTTTCTCCCCACCTAGGCCTCATTAGTATTCTACCTTTGTTATCAATAAATCCACCTTTGTTCCTGCCTCAGTCCCTCGTCTGTGTGCTCTCTGCTCGGGTTCACCCCCACGCCGTGACATTTTGTGGTCATTTTGTGTCTCTTTGTGGTCGTTCTGTGTCTCTGTAGTTGTTTTGTGTCTCTTTGTGGTTGTTTTGTGTCTCTTTGTAGCAGGTTTGTGTCTCTTTGTCATCTTTTATGGCTCTTTTGAGCCCCATTGTGGACGTTTTTCAGTCTCTTGTAAATCTGACATCATATTTCAGCCTCAGATTTTCAGACGACTGAACTCTCGGCTTCATTCGGTTGTTTTGATAGAATCGTTTTAAAACAGAACAGGTTCATAAAACAGCTTCATAGGAGGAGGACGGCGGTTACGGCTGCAGATAAAAGCCTCTTTAGGAGTGGACGTCGAGGCGTTTTGTCAGCAGCAGTGTTTTTATCAGCAGTCTGACACTAGTTCTGTGCGGCTCGTAAAGGTTTTCTGGCCTTGAAGCTCAGATCTGTGCTGGTTTACGGCTCACCGTTGAAGCTGACGCTGCGGATGTACTTGAGCAGCTTCTTGCCCCCGGCCAGGTCCATCTCGGGGCAGATGCCGGAGTTTTCTGGACACAGGTCTCGCTGCATGTTGTGGAGGGCGTGGGCCATGGCGTAGACGGCGTCGATCACGAACTGGACCTTCCCCTCCTGCTCGTACTTGGAGTCGATGCCGATTCGTTCCTGACCTGAAAACGCAACAGAGACATTCAGACGCCACTCCAGAAATTACCGTTTCGTTGTTAGAAACAAGAAAAATGAAGGCAGCAGTTGGATTATTAACTCGTTCTGCAGTTTTGTTTTAACTCTGGACGGTCTGAAGCTTCTGGTTTTATCAGTTTGTCTTCAGAAATGTTGACAATAAATAAATAAAGCAGTAAATGGTCGGATTTCAGCTGCTAGATAGCACAAAGAAAATAAAATACTGCAAAATAACACAAATATAAGTAACATAAGATAATTAAAATACACATTTTTAATAAATAAAATAATATTTTATTTTTTTGGCTTTTTAATATTTAATGAAGGATATTTACATTTAAATCAGCAAAACAGAATTATTTTACAGACTTTTTGTATTTTTTTGCTGGATTTTTCCAATTTTTTTGTTAGAGATAATTCCTCAATTTTTACAGTATTTTCTATTATGTTATTTTCCATTTTTTGTGGATATTTTGCATCTGTTTACAATTTTTTTGTTGTTATTTTTACATCTTTGTTCCATTTTGGCATGTTTTTGTGGTTGTTTTGCGTCTTCTTGTTATTATTTTATATCTTCTGTGGCCATTTTGCATCTTTTTGTGGCTATTTTGCACATTTGTGTGATTATTTTGCATCTTTTTGTGGTTATTTTGCATGTTTTTGTGATTATGTTTTTGATTAATTTCCATTTTTTTCATTCTGATTCTTCTGGATGCTGCAGGACGCTGAGATCCAGGCTTCACTACTTTTAATACAGACTGAATTCTGGTGTAAATCGGTATTTTTTATGTCTAATTATCTGACATTAAAGGTGTTTGATGCATCGATTCATCTGCAGTAGTTTTAAGTTTAGCCGAAGAACAGCAGCTCTGTTGATTGTTTCCTGAGTTACTGATGACAATGAAGGAGATGCATGCAGATAAATTCAGACAATCAGGAGGCAGCAGCGTTCCTGAGAAGAACAATTACTGAGCTTCAGAGGCTAAAAACACCGAACGGCTCCAGAAGCTGTTTGACTTTAAAGAGACTCTTCTTCTTCTTCTTACGGTTATTTTAGTTTCTCGTCACGTCTGACGGAAGCAGTACGAGAAAAGTTTCCTCCGTCTGAACCCGAGAACCCAAACTCTGTCGGCATTTTTTATAAAAAGACAATTCGTCAGCAAGAAACTGTAAAAACAGAGAGAAACGGCAGTTTTTCCAACTTTCAGATGGTCCCTGAACTCATCATGTGAGACGTTTATTTCCAACAGGAAAATTAAACAAATATCAGGTTAAGATTGTGAAATTTCAACAAAGTCCCTTCATTCTTGATCTCTAATATTAAAGTTTCTCTGTTGGTCTAGACCACAGTGGTAATTTTTGCTTTATTTGTGCCAGTTTTGTGTGTTTTGTTGACATTTTTACATATTTTTGTCGATATTTTGTATCTTTTTGTGGTTGTTATATATATTTTTGTTGATATTTTGCATATTGTTGTGGTTATTTTGCACCTTTTGTATCCTTTTACGTCTTTTTGTTATTATTTTATATCTTCTGTGGCCCTTTTGCATCTTTTTATGCTTGTTTTACATCTTTTTGTTGTTATTTTGCATCTTTTTACATTGTTTTGCATCTTTTTATGCTTGTTTTACATCTTTTTGTTGTTATTTTGCATCTTTTTACATTGTTTTGCATCTTTTTATGCTTGTTTTACATCTTTTTGTTGTTATTTTGCATCTTTATGTGGTTGTTTTGCATCTTTTTGTTGACATCTTACATCTTTTTGTGCTTGTTTAATACCTTTTTGCAGTCCTTTTAAAATTTTTTGTTGTTATTTTACATCAGTGGCCCTTTTTTGCATCTTTTTCAGTCTTTTTTTGTTATTTTGCATTTTTTGTGGTCTTTTAGCATCTCCTTGCAGTTTTTATGGTCAACCTTTTTGTTGATGTTTTATATTTTATTGTGATCCTTTTATATGTTTTTGTTGATATGTTTCATCTTTTTGTGGTCTTCTTGCATCATTTCCTTGTTGTTTTGTATCTTTTGCGGTTAATTTACGTCTTACTGTTGATATTTTGCATCTTCTGCTGGTCCCTTTTAATCTTTTTGCCATCCTTTTGCATCTTTTTCTGGTTGTTTTATATATTTTTGTCATCCTTTTGCATTTCAGCTTGTCATATATGTGTCTGTGTTGAGTTCACTGTCAGTAACTCTGGGCTCATCTCAGCAGATGATCATTTCCATCAGGGTAAAGAAACAGACAGCAGTCGCATTCGAGGTGTTGGTGGATGTTGTTTTGCCTCCACAAACACCCAGTTCAGTCATTAATGCAGAGAAACTGGTGTAAGTCACAGCTTTAGGAGGACGTTTGATCTGCAGTCATTTATAAAAGCAGAAAATACTAAAACGTTCATTTGAAGGAGTTTTGTGGCTTTAGGACGAAACCGTCTGAACCAGATGTGACATTAATTTAAAGTCTTCCCTGCAGTTTCTGCTAAATGGGTTAATAACACAAATAATTGCCCTAGTTGTGGCAGCGACGTTTTATCTGGGGGTAAAAAGCGTTTGCCTCGGAGGAGCAGCAGCATCCAGCAGGTCGACTGACTGCTGAGAACATTTCAAACTGCAGACGGACTCGTTAGTTTAAATCCAGTAGAGTCACATCTGAAGGCAGCAGCAGTTTTTTAGTCCAGTTTAATGAGTGTTTACTGCAGCTCTGCCCACCACAACTCTGTTTCTCTTCCTAAACACTTAAAACAAAACAGGAAACGATTCACGGTTTCATTAGGGAGTCGTCTGAATATTTACAAATTCTGCGATCGCTTGGATGGTGCTGAGCGTTTCCGAGAAAAAGTTAGAAATAAGCAACAGAAACAGAAGGAGAAAGTCAAATTTATGAGATAAAAACTCTACAGTTTAAGGATGAAGTTGCAAAATTGTAATAAAAAGGAAAAGTAATAGGTAGAAAATTAAAAAATAACTGATAAAGAATCAAAATTCTGACTCTGTACATCAAAGTTAGAGATAAAAATGTATAATTAAGGGATAAAAGGTGACATGTTGACTCATTCATTAAGCTTTAAAGACAAAAACTTCAAATTTTGAGGTAAAAATTAGAATCTGAAAAGATAAAATCAATTCTAGTATAAGAAGTATATATATATATATATATATATATATAATCAATACTAGTATAAGAAGTATATATATATGTATATATATATATATATATATATATATATATATATATGAGAAAAGACGCAAAAGATGCAAAATCACTACAAAGAGATACAAAACAACTATAAAGAGACACAGAATGACCACAAAGACACACAAAATCACCACAGACACACAAACAGGCCTCAAAAGACACAAAAATGGCTACAAAGAGATGAAAAAACAACTCTAAAACACGTAAAACAACTGAAAAGATGCAAAAAAGTATAAAGATATAAAACGACAACAAAGAGACACGATGCAATTTCAAATATATGCAAAATACCTACAAAGACACACAAAACGACCACAGACAGACACAAAACAACCACAAAGAGATACAAAACGACAAAGAAACACAAAATTACCACAAAGATGTAAAACAACTGCAAAGAGACGCAGTATGGTTGTTCCTGCCGTCACTCAAAGCTAAACTCTATGTGACTCTTTCACTTTTAAAGCTGGATCTGAGTTTCTTCAGCTTTTTCAGACGTTTATTCACATCCTGAACACGGTGAACATTCTGCTGTTCTGACTTCCAACCCAAACCTTCCTTTAACCGTCTGACTGAGTAGCTGTTTGAACAGGCGAGTCCACGGCCTGAAACCGCCTTGGATACGAAGCCGTCAGACTGCAGCTGAGTTATTCGTTGTCATGTTTGTAGCCGCTGATTTCAGGATTCATTATGGCTCGCTCACAGGTCTGTGGAGGGCAGAGGTTTGTTAGCGAGGCGCCGCCGCTCAGCTCCATGTTTTATTCACGACTCTCAGGAAGCAGCGGGAAGTAAAGAATCACTCGCTGCTCGACGTCCAAGACGAACCCTCGCTGCTCAGGGTTCAGCAGAAACACTCAGGAAGATAATTATCTGACAAACAGCGACGGCAACGCGTCTCCGTTCAGAATCAAGCTGATTTCTCACTTGTTGATTCAGAGATGCTGTTTCTGAATCACTGAACAGGTCTGAGGGTCCAGACCTTCCTCTACCGTCAACTAAATACTGGAGTTCACTGTAGAAAAAACAGAAAAAGGCCACAAAACAACCACAAAAGGGGTAAAGAGACAGCAAATACTAAGAAAGAGACACAAAACAACCAAAGAGAGACACAAAACAATTAAAAAGAGACACAAAATAACCAGAGAAAAACATAAAACGATTATAAAAAATATGTAAAATGATCAGAAAGAGACACACAAAAAAACACAAAGACATGTAAAATGGCTACAGAGACAGCAAATACCAAGAAATGGATGCAAAACAACCACAAAGAGACTCAAAACAATTAACTGGAGACAAAAAACAACCACAAAAAGACACAAAACGGCTACACAGAGACACAAAAGTCACAAAAAGGTGAAAAACTACTAGAAAGAACTACAAAACAATCACAGACACAAAACGATTAAATAGAGACAAAAAACAACCACAAAGAGGCACAAAGAAACAACTGCAAAATACCCAAAATGTCAACAGAGACAGCAGACAACAAGAAAGAGACGCAAAATAATTAAAAAGTGACACAAAACAACCACAGAAAGACACAAAAAGGTTACACAGAGACACAAAACAGTGACAAAAGAAAGCGAAAAATTTCTATAAAGAGATGCAACACAACCACAGAGAGGCACAGCATGATTAAAAAGGGACACAAAACAACCACAAAGAGACAAAAAATGACAACAAAAACAGACAAAACAACCACAAAAAAGAAAAGAGACACAAAACGACCACAAAATGAGATGAAAACACTGAAAAAATGAACAGAAACGTCCTTCCTGGTGGCCTGCTGCCCAGTTTGGTAAATAAACTGCACCTATAGAGGTTTTATGTCTTCACAGAGCTGCACACTGACTTTTCACGCCGATTTAATCAATCTAACAACCCTGAGACCACAACAGGAAGTTAGAGTATGATGGAGGAGAAACCCTGAGGAAGAGTTCTGCATCAGCCAGCTGTAAACCCTCCTGTGTTCCCAGATACTGTAAATAAAGACTTTTCCTGTGTGGTCGTCCTCATGTCTCGCTGGGTTCGGTTTCTGGTCTCCACTCTGCTGCTCTGAACAGAAGGACTGCTCATTATGGAGCTGAAAATTTAGTTCCGCGAGTCCAAGACGATCCCAGCGACTCGAATTAAAGCCGAGACGGAGGGAGGACAGTCGGCATTGGAGTGAACTTCTGCAAAGTTCATATCTTCAGAGAATAGCGGAGAAAAAGCAGCGGGACGAGATAATGTTGAGCAGGATCGATGGTCCTAACAGAACGGGTTCATTAGTGTTTAAGGCCTGTTCACGCCGTCATACCGGGACACTAATGACCAAGTGCTATCGACCGCCGTCCACAGAGGCTCCCGGGCTTCTGTTTAACATTGCAAATGTAGCGCTGCAGAAAGAAAAGCGCTGGTGGACAGAAAAAAAGTCAATACGCAATGATAGTGTTCATTAGAGCAGGATGTCTCCTCGTCTCACAGCAAGTACTGGAGTATCTACTGGACAAAGTACTCGAGTACCTCATGCTTTATCATCGGGTGAACCACTGAGATTACATACACTTTACTGTTACATATGTCATTTATTGCAGCTGTTCGCAGTGACAGACTTCTGTCAATCAACTGAAAGTTAAATTTAGATTGACATAGAAGTAAGAAAGACGTGTTTCTGCTATAATCTGGATGAGATTATTCTGCATCATGTCATGAGGATCAGAATATTCTTTTTACTGTTAGAAACCTTGGCCTGTGATCTTTGTGGATGAAGAGACAATAACAAAGACCACAAAAAAAATCACAAAACCTGAAAAACTACCAAAAAATGCAGAACAACTACAGAAAGACACAAAAAAACACAGAAAGAAATACTAACCGACTACAGAGAGGTGCAAAACAAATGCATAGAATCACAAAATTACCAAAAAAAGATGCAAATAACTACAAAAAGAAAAAAACTACCAAAAATGACACAAAATAACTTCAAAAAAAGATGCAAAACAACTATAAATTTGTGAAAAGCGACTATCAAAAGATAACAACATGGAAAATAACCAAGCAGAGATGGAAAACAACTTAAAAAGACGCAACATGACCACCAAGAGATGCAAAACAACCACAACAAGATGCAAACAACTACAAAAAAGATGCAAACCATCCACAAAGAGACACTAAACAATTACAGGAACACATATTGACAAAAAGCCAAAATTAACCACAAAGAGATGCAAAACAACCACAGAGAGACACAAAAAAAACACAAATAAATACTAAACTATTAAGGAGAGATGCAAAACAAATGCATAGAATCACAAAACTACCAAAAAGAGATGCAAAATGACCATAAACGGACACTAAACAATTACAGAGGCGCGTAATGACTACAAAAAGCCAAAAATAACTACCGAGAGACACAAAACAACTACAAATAGGTGTAAAGTGACTATAAAAAGATATAAAATCACCACAGCAAGGTGAAAAACAACCAACCAGAGATGGAAAAGGACTTTAAAAAGACACAAAACGACAACAAAGTGTTGCAAACCAGCCATATAAAGACCCAAAACAACCACACAGGGGCACAGAACAGCTACCGACGGATGCAAAACAGCTACAAAGAAACACAAAACAAGCAAACAAACACAAAACTATGGAGAAATGACTCTTGTGTTTGAGTCCATGTGGATCATCGTCATTGGGAACCAGACTTTACTGGACCGTCACACCTGGCTGGACTCACCTGTGCACTTCCTGCTGCTGTCGTCCTTCTTGGAGGAGCTCATCAGTTTGCAGTTGAAGTTCTCCTCCCAGTACTCGGCGAACCACACGTTCCTGCGGTTGTTCTCCAGAGTCCGTGACGTGAAGTACGCATCGAAGCCTGAGAGACGAGCAGCGAGAAAACAGAAACAGAAGAGGGGGTTCATTCATTAGGCGCTAACTGCCACAATCACAGCAGCACTCGGGCGTGAACAGCCGTCTCCTAATGTACAGGAGTGTTTATCCGCTCATCTGTGGCGCATTTTAATCAGTGCTTTTATGCACAGCGTCGTCTGGGGGAAGTTCTTCAGGAAAGGACTTCATTTTTAGAGAATAAACAGCAGAGATAAACGGCGGTGTCGACCTTTCCTGGCAGCAGACGCGGTTTAAAAAAGATACCCTGGGAGCCGGTGCCAGTTTAAAACGTTGTGTAACGCTGCCCAAACATATGCCAAGACAGCAACAACAGAAAAAAGCTCACATATGGTAATAAAAACCCTGGCAAGAGCAGCAAACTCCGCAGGGATGAATAGAAACGGAGCGGCGGATCACCAGGAATAGCTCGAAACATGTAACCTTTGCACAAACCACAAAGGGCTGCGAGATGAGGAAGGAGGCGCGTAGGTTTCTAATCGCATAAGTAAATTAAGAGATTAGCGCCAACTATGAACAGAAACACACTTCCAAACAAGAAAGAGGTCAAAGAAACGGGATTTTATTCATCCATTGGCAAATAACACAAATTATAAAATCATTTGTGGGTTCAGAACAACCCACCAGCAGTAAACAAAAAATAAAGGCTTTATGCAATGAAACTGGCAGCCAGAGGAGCAACTACATTCACACTGCTTCATTTATATTTATATATATCTGCTATTTCTCTGGTTTCCATGATTCTGCTGCTGCAGGAAAAACAGTGGAAACTGTTGATGCTCCAGACGTACAAGTGATGAATCTGCAGCTTTGATAAAGATCCAGGAGATGAAGTTTCAAAGAGCAAAGACACTCGGCTTTACAAACGCTCAGCAAACTGTAAATAACTGTAAATCATATTACACAGCCTGCAGTGACAGTCAACGCCCGCAAAGTGACACAATTCATAAAAACGAGACACAAAATCACAAAAACGAGACATAAAATTTTAAAAACGAGACACAAAATCATCAAAGCAAGACAAAATCACAAAAACAAGACACAAAATTATAAAAACAAGACACAAAATCATCAAAACAAGGCATAAAATCACAACAACGAGACACAAAATTACAAAAACTAGACACAAAATTATAAAAACGAGACACAACATGATAAGAACGAGGCGCAAAATTCCAAAAACAAGACATAAAATTATAAAAATGAGACGCAAAATCCCACAAACAAGACCCAAAATCATAAAAACGAGACACAAAACCACAAAAAAGTGTGTTTTATTACACAGAAGACATTTCTGAGTTGGAGGACTTTATATCGCAGAGAAAAATGAGCCTGTGGTGAAACTCATTGACTGGAAGGTGTCGGAGTTCAGCGTGTTAATGTGAACACGCTGAACTGAAACAGGCTGTAATGATCCTTTAAGGGCTCCAACCCTCCGGTACTGAGCTGCTGTTGATGAAGGCGGCCGTTATCACGCCAGAAAAGAAAATATTTCACGTTTTTACCGCGGAACGACGGCTTACATGAGACGGCTGGGAGACTGCGAGGCCTGAAAAATGGATGATATTTCAACAAAACATGGAGTCAGAATGCATTTCCTCCCGCGTTGACGGCTCTGTCTCCTCCATTCTATCACTCACAATCGTCAGGAGAGGAAATGGAGTTATGGCGAGACGAGTCCTTTATCTTAAGGAGTGCACTTAGTCATCTCCCCATGATAGGCAGTCGACTCCTCTCCACCCGTCACCGATACTGCTCAGACGTCCTTGACACCACGAGACGGTGTCACCGATGCATGAATTTTAATCATTTCTGACGACCTAAAATTAGGATCTTGACCTCCACGAGTTCCACAGCGGAGTCAGCAGAGTGGGAGGGTCGACGAGCTCCACGGCGACGGTGGGTCAAAGCCGGACATAAAACAACGCGAAGAGAAGAAGAGTTGAAAAGACTCCATTACGGTGATTCATAATTCAGCCGGAGACGAGGACTAGAGCCGAAGACAACGCCGGAAACCGTAAATCATCCTGAACCCAAGTTACCTTTCGTCACGCTCCGAACAGGCAGCTGATTTTAACAATTATTTATTTAGTTATCGTAGCCCTGCAGCAGCTGAATGTTAAAGTCATTTATCTCCAAGGGTTAGCCAACAGGTTAAACGGTTTACCTGCTACATTAAGTCCATGACTGTGGCTTTGTTTATTTATCACCATTAGCTTTTAACCATTTTTAACAACCTACAGCTAACTAGACTGGTATTTAATCAATATTTGATCAATTGCTGTTCATAATGTAACCGATTGAAAATGTGTATTGACCATTAAGTTCATTACTGTGACTTTGTTTCCCATTAGCTTTTAGCTAGTTGTACAACCTACAGCTAACTAGACAGGTACATAGCTAATTAGACAGATAGGTAGGTACTAGAAATGTTAATCATTAATCAACATTTGATCAATTGCTGTTAATAATGTAACTGATAGATAATATATTGACCATTAAAGCCATTACTGTGACTTTGTTTACTGTTTATCTGTCACCATTAGTTTTTAACTACTTTTTGTACAATCTACAGCTAACTAGACAGGTACGTAGCTAATTAGACAACTAGGTAGATACTACTGAAGTTAATAATCAATCAATATTTGATCAACTGCCATTAATAATGTAACTGATAGACAATATGTTGACTATTAAAGCTATGACTGTGTCTTTGTTTACCATCAGCCTTCAGCTTTTTGTACAACCTACAGCTAACTAGACTGGTTGAAATGTTAATAATCAATCAATATTTGATCAATTGCTGTTAATAATGTAACCAATTGAAAATATATTGACCAATAAAACTGCTAGCTTTCACTTTTAACTATTTATACAGCCTACAGCTAACTAGTGAAGTAGGAAGGTGCGTAGGTTGGTAGTAGCTTCTTTGGCAGACAGGAAGGCACTAGGAATATAAACGATTAACTATTAATTGTTGTTAATAGTGTAATCAACTCAAAATACTGTAACCAATAAAAAGAAGAAGGTCATGGATGTCACAAAATGTGTTGTAGATTAGCTGTAGTACCAGGTAGCTAAACGTGGATTGCTAGACAGGGCGGTTGATAGCCAGCTGTAGACAGGTAAGTAGACAGACAGGTAGGTAGGTAGGTGGGTCGGTTGATTCTTCTTTTCCACCCCGTTTTTATTCACTAAAGTATTTGGTTTACTTCTCAATATATTTAACTATTTAGTCATTACACTGAGCTAACTCCACCCATCCATCTTCTTTATATCTAGAGTTGGGTCTTGATGGCAGCAGGTTAATCAGGTTATTTCAGATGTCTCTTCCTAAAAACGTTGTCCACTTGATGCTCGGGGATCTTGAGGTGATCAAAAGACAAATGAGCTACGTAATCCATTCAAAAGAGTTCTGGGTCTCCCTCATGGCCTCCTCTAGCGAGGTGTACCTGGAAAAGCAATAAAGGAAGCCACCCAGGAGGTTTGATAATCAGATGTCAGAGCTCCTCACCTGATCTCTAACACCTTACAGAAGAATCTCATTTCAATCGTTTGCATCTACAGTTGAGAGCTGGAACCTAAATCAGCTCCATCTTTACCCGATGGACAGTCGTTAAGCTGCTATTCAACATCTGGACTGTTTATTCACTACAGAACTATCTCCACCCCATTATGTTTACAACTTTATTACAAATCCAGCCTTCAGCAACATGTCTTCAGTTCCTGCACCGTGATATCTACTTTTTGTAAACAGTTTCCAGTCTGGCGGTGGATGCCACCAGCTCTGTCAGGCTTCACTCACAGAAACAGATTTTCTCTCAGAAAAACAAATCATCTGTGCCATGTGCCGGCTGCATCACTAATGCAGGGTTTTCTTTTTACTGTATGATCCGTCTGTGACTTTGATGCAACACAAAGACTGAGGATGCTCAAACTAGGGCAACCATGATGGCCATCTCTCAAGATATTTGACTGACAAGCAGGCGGTTTGATTTTCAGCGCCGGTCTCAACGGGCTGCAGAGGGACAGCTGTGCTGCTACCGTCTATTTCAAGACTTCTTTTCTTGAGACGATGAATAATGAATGCAAACAGAAAAAACTCGGCTGATGTGTTCAGATACATACTACGACAGGCTTCTGCTTCAAATAACCTTGAAGAGCAAAGAGAATGGTAACGAGGCTGTTTCAGGGATGCGATGTCATGATTTTCATTTACCATACGGCAACAGTCTGCATGCATTTAGTCTCAGCAACCGGCTTATTCTGCTCCAAAGCTACAAAGAACAAATGAATAGATATTAAACCGTGTCTGACTGAAGGGCAGATTATTGCTGCAGCATCTCCATAAAGCTTGAAAGAAAACTAAATTAGAAATGTCCTTGTAATTACTCGTTGGAAAGGAGCATTAGTGCAACAGTATGCAGAGCATACATCTGAAAAAATGTGGGGATTCCACAATAATTGCATCTGGATGTAACCTCAAGGGCGAACTCGGTGTTTGATCTTAATTTATATGAATCCCTGACGGGACTTAGCCTACTTTATGGAGCATAAAATGTCAGATCAGAGTTTGTCTTCGGGTCCTGAGGAGAAGTTGCAGAATGGAATAACAACCACCCCCACCATTGTTTGATAAACACAAAGAGCAGACTGTTTTATTAATGTGATACACAACTCTGGCTTCTCTGCTCTCACGGTTCACCATCATCTGTAGCCGAGCGGATTCAGATCTGTGTCGAAGCGGCCTTGTTTGTTTTCTGTAAGGCCATCCAACCGTCGCTGTGAGCATCCACCGTAGCAACAACATCCAGCCGTGTGGGAAAGACCAAATCTGAGGTGCTGAAACTAGAAATGTCCGGATCGAGTTTGTTTCCCGTCGCGGTGTTTGTTACGACTTCAGCAACTTGTACCGCCTCACCTTCCAAACACAGCTCTGCTAATGTGCTCGTCTGTCTCTCTGTGTAAACAATGGCTTCCAGCGATAGACCGTTACTGGATGATGAGCAACCAATCAGAATATACTGTGGGCGCCACACAGCAACTAAAGAGAGAAGCCAAAGGAATGCATCTGATTTATTTAGCAGTAATTGGTCAATAATAACAATACATCCATCCCTCCATCCATCCATTATCTATTCACCATTTAATCCTCATTAGGGTCATGGGGGGGCTGGAGTCTATCCCAGCTGACTTAGGGTGAAGACAGGGGACACCTGGACAGGTAACAGTCTATCACAGCTACAATTTAGAATCACCAATTAATCTCAGCATGTTTTTGGACTGTAGGAGGAAAACCCGCACATGATACAGGGAGAGCATGCAAATTCCATGCCATCCTATGGAGCTATTCCATTAAAAATCAGCCGTTTCCAGCTAGAATAGTCATTTACCACATTAACAATGTCTGGACTGGATTTATCATTCATTTAATGTTGTCTTCATTGAAAAAAACAGCTTTTTTTTAAAAAATAGGGACATTTCTAAGTGAGCCCAAACTTTTCAACAGCAGCGTACGAAGATAACTCTTGTCGATGCAGATCAGTTGATGCTCGCCCTGGTTGATGCAAACCTGATGTGAAAAGTCTACTCTCAGATTGGATGAAATCATCAGCTAAATGAAATTGTAGAACTGTAGAAAAGTAGCGGAGCAACAAATCAGAAATAACTTCACATCGTCGTCATTTGATTTTGTTCCGTTAGCTTCAGTGAAATAAACCAAAAACAAAACATTTGTAGCATTGGTCTCTTCCGAGCACTTCCAGACCACAACCGCCGCCGTCTTTAAGTGTGGTTGCCATGGTTACAGGTGTTATTCTGGTCTGTGGCGAGGTTGGAGGAAAAAGGCTCTGCAGCGATGCAGCAAACGGACTCTGCTCAGTAAATCCAGGTTTCACTTGCAAAGCGCTCAGAGCAGCAGATTGGGTTCATCCAGTAAACGTCTGGACGACATTAACACAGTAACCAGCACCGTTTCTTTATCCAGCATCCAGACGCAGCGCCGCCATTAATCCTGGAAATGATTCCTTCCTTCTGACAGCAGCACAAACAACATCTGACTGAAAGTTAAGTTCCCATCACCTGCAAAGATCCATCAGCTCAGTTTATTTTTATATAAATGTCAGCTGCTGTCTGAATGTTCAGTTTGTTGCTTCTAGTCGCAACTGGAAGATTAATTTAGTTCGCAATTTAGACTTTTTTTTTTTAAACATTTCTGTGTTTAAAAAAGTCAGAAAACATCACTGCCTGAGCATCTTTTTAATGGTAGACCAGCAGGTGAATGTGATAAATTCAGTGTGACAGAGGAAACCTCCATTATACACATTACATTCATCACGAGGCAGTTCAGAACTCCATTGAGAGTTTGTCTATTTTTAGGTTCCTTCAGTGTCACAGTGATCCAGTTGCAGTTGTCTGAACATCTGTGATCTACTGCAAATAGGAGCTGCTATTAGACAATTCTGCTGCTTTATTTTTGCAAAATCTGCACAAATAAATACTAAAAACACACAAATTGCAAATAAAAAAAAGGATAAAAAATAGGAGTATAGATTTTTTTTTTAAACTGCAATGTTTTTCTCATTCATTATACAAATGTCTGCAAATCTGTAGACAAATCTGTTTGTGTTTTTCTGGATCTTCTTCACATTTTCAGAAACTTCTGAGCCTCTTCAACGTAAAGAATGTTTTCTTAACGACGAGACGAGACTTTGAGTCCGTCAGTGTTCAGTCACAGAAACAAAATCGTGTTTAGTTTTGTTGTTCTTTTTGGCAGTAACGTTGTTTTCAGAGCAAATTCTGTTATTTTTAAAGCGACGTGGGAGCAAACGGCAATTTATTTCCAGCCGACACGAATCAGCAAAACAAGGGTGACGACGAGGCCTTGATTTGAACGGAGACAGAATGTTTGCAGCGATAAGAGACAAAATAACGAGGAAAAGCGTTTTCTCAAGCTGATAATTAGCAGCTGGAGTCCAGGTGAAGGCCACTTTTCTCAGCCTGGAAACTTGTTTTTAATCAGATTTACTGGAAATGGAAGCTCCTCGACTCTCTGGGTCGCAGTACGCAGGCTGGAAAACAAAAACAAATAATATGCAAAACTAGAAGAGAAAAACAAAAGCAGAGTTGTTTTCTGCTTCACAGGAGGACAAGTAATAAAAGCTCAGCTATTCTGTGTTTTAAAGGAGGTTTTAGAGCTGTGTCTGGTGAGTTTTTGGTGAAGCAGAGGAGAAATGGTGTCGCCAGTTTCCATAGTTTTTAAAGCTTTTATTTGCAAGAAAAGTGTGACATTAAAAATAAATCCACCAGCATTAGCAAGCAGCTCATTTTCATTCAGGAGGAACAAAAAATGTGTTTCTTTGTTTGTTTTTAAACAGTTTTTCACAACATTTTTTCTAAGTTTTGTTTTTTGACAAGTTGTTGATAAAAACTAGTCACTGACAACAAAAAGTCTAAGTATATGTCAAATATGTTCATAATTATAATGAAAAAAGGCCAAATTTGTAAATAATTTCCATACTGAAATCGTTATTTGTGATTTTTACAACATTTGACTGTAAATTAAACACTTTTTACTTTATTTAAATGCACAAAAATATAATTACCTAAAAGATATTTGCTGTTATTATGGGAAACAATGATAAATGTTGACTTTTTTGTTAAATTACAGATAATATCAGTAAATCTTCGATAGATATGAATTTTGACTGCAAAATTATAATGCTTCTGGTTGTATTTAAGCAGAAAAAATAAATATGTGCTGTTATTTGAGAGAAATATTGCATATATTTTTTTTACTACTACTACCATTTATTTACATGTTAACTGTGAAAACTAGAGGTCAGAACTGCAAAAAACAATGTCAACATTAAAAGTCTGCATTTTTACAAAGAGTAATTTATTCTTTTACAACATTTGATAGTAAAATGCTCCATTTCATTGTACTTAAATCAGCAAAAATACTGTTATTTTACTGATCTTTGCTGTTATTTAAGAGAAAAATTACATATATGAAGGATAAAAAATTTTTTAAATAATTTTTTAAACTGTTAATTTATAGATTTTTTTCAGTTTTGTTGGAAATTTATAGATAACATTGAGTAAAATCAAAGAAAAAAAAATGTAATGTTAATCATAAAAAACTGGCCAACACTGTGAACCACATGCACAACAACAATCTGTATTTTTATAATTTTGTGATTTTACAACCTCTGACTTTAAATTTATACAGTTTTATTGCATTTACTTCACCAAAAAAGTGCCGTTATTTTACTATTTGCTGTTATTTAAGAATAAAGTTATGTATATTAATGATTTTAAAAATATAGTTTTTATAAGCTGTTAATTTAAATAATATTACATTTTTTCTGTTTTGTTTGAAAATTATAGAAAACATCCACTAAAATAAAAGAAAAAAAATATTAATTTACATGTTAATAATGATAAAAAAAAAAAAAAAAACGGGTCAAAATAGTGAACCACATGCAATTCAAAAATCTTTTTTTTTAAATAAATTTTTTTTTTACTTTTGATTTTAATTAAATAATAACCTGGATATCAACGCTAAAAAATATCAATAACCTGGATATCAACACACAAAACTCAATAACCTGTATATCAACACAAAAAACTATCAATAACCTGGATATCAACACAAAAAACTATCAATAACCTGGATATCAACACAAAAAACTATCAATAACCTGGATATCAACACAAAAAACTATCAATAACCTGGATATCAACACACAGAACTATCAATAACCTGTATATCAACACAAAAAACTATCAATAACCTGGATATCAACACAAAAAACTATCAATAACCTGTATATCAACACAAAAAACTATCAATAACCTGGATATCAACACACAAAACTATCAATAACCTGGCTATCAACACACAAAACTATTAATTAACTGGATATCAACACACAAAACTATCAATAACCTGGCTATCAACACAAAAAATTATCAATAAACCGGATATCAACACACAGAACTATCAATAACCTGGATATCAACGCACAAAACTATCAATAACCTGGATATCAACACACAAAACTATTAATTAACTGGATATCAACACACAAAACTATCAATTAACTGGATATCAGCACACAAAACTATCAATAATCTGGATATCAACACAAAACTATCAATAACCTGAATATCAACACAAAACTATCAATAACCTGAATATCAACACAAAACTATCAATAACCTGGATATCAACACAAAACTATCAATAACCTGGATATCAACACACAAAACTATCAATAACCTGAATATCAACACAAAACTATCAATAACCTGGATATCAACACACAAAAATATCAATAACCTGGATATCAACACAAAACTATCAATAACCTGGATATCAACACAAAACTATCAATAACCTGGATATCAACACACAAAACTATCAATAACCTGAATATCAACACAAAAAACTATCAATAACCTGGATATCAACACAAAAAACTATCAATAACCTGGATATCAACACAAAAAACTATCAATAACCTGGATATCAACACACAAAACTATCAATAACCTGGATATCAACACACAGAACTATCAATAACCTGGATATCAACACACAAAACTATCAATTAACTGCATATCAACACACAAAACTATCAATAACCTGGATATCAGCACACAAAACTATCTATAAACTGGATATCAACATACATAAGTGCCAATAAACTGATATAAATGCATGAAACTATCAATAAACTGGATCTCAACTCACAAAACTATGGATAACCTGGGTATGATTGTAAAAAAAAAAAGTGTCAATAACCTGGATATCAACACACAAAACTATCAATAATGTGGATATAAACAAACCAAGCAACAAAAATGTGGATATAAACAAACTAAACTATCAATAATCTCGATATAAACAACGTAAACGATCAATAATGTGGATATTAATGCACCAAACTACCGATAATGTGGATATAAACAAGCCAAACTACCAACAATCTTGATATAAACAAACAAACTATGAACAATCTGGATGTAAACAAACCAAATTACCAATAATCTGGATGTAAACACTCAAACTGAAACTGCAGGTAGCATTAAGATGAATTCCGTTGAATAAAAATGGTCCCAGATGAATTAATCGTTGCCTCGGTGACGCGCTGATCCATAAAACCTGAAGGATTCATGGAAGCTGCTGCGGTTCAAAGACCCAAACGTTGCTTTGAGGGTTTTTGGAGCGTTCGGTGGGGAACCTACAGTGGACTTTAAGAGGTTCTGCTGCTGCAGGGGAACCGATTCATCTCCCAGGGTTCCAGCTCTTTAAAATGAAATGTCGCCGTCTCTTAAGTCCAACATTGACGCCGTCGGTGAGCGTTCGGAGCAAGTTTAAATCTCTTTTCCTGGCAGGGAGCTAATGAAAGATCCACAGGGAGCATTTACTGTCGATTCAGTTCACTTTAAATGACAATTATGGTGGAAAATTCAGTCTTTTTCAAAAGTTTATGTCCTTTACTTCACCCAGATTACAGTTTTATCTTCTTTATTTGACATTCTAATTGAATTATTCAACATTTTCACAGAGCTGTAACAATATCACGATTATGGCATTACTGCTGACAAAACAGTCAAATTTGTGTTTTTTAAATTTGGTTATTGTTTGTTTTGTCACTTATTTTTGGGGAAATTCACTCAAAAGACAAGTTGAAAGAAATAAAGTTAGAATAATTCAGGTTTAATGAGCAGATTAAGTAAAAAGCTGCAGCAAAACATGAGCTAGACTTCAGTTTTCAGGTCTTCGGGTTGCTTTTTAGTGCCGTTTTTTTCAGCAGAAGACCTTCTGCATCAGGTAGGGCAACAAGCAAGACTGACTGGACTCTTTCTGAATGCCGCAAAGATGAAGTTCATGCACCGTAACCCAACATCTGAAGCAACATTGCAGCACTAGATGGGTCAGAAATTGAAAAAGTTGACGATTTCCTATATCTTGGAGGCTCCACCAACACAGCACATGATATAGAAACAAAAACTGGTAAAGCTTGGGGAGCATTAAACTCTCTGTCAAAAATATGGGTACCTCCTATTAAAACAAAAATGAGAGTATTTAAGGCGTCAGTGGAATCCATCCTGCTCTGTGGATCTGACTCCTGGTCTCTATCGAAGACTCTCTCAAAAAGAACTGACGGGACTTTTACCAGAATGTTACGGATGGTACAAAACATCTCCTGGAAATCGCATCTCACCAACAAGTCGCTAAATAGTCCACACCCACGCTGGTCAACCATCATCAGGCAACGTACACCAGCCCTGGATGGACATGTGGTGAGACACAACGAAGCAGCTGGTCGAGTTATGGAAACCTGATACTGACAGGAGGGTTGGCAGGTCTAGGACAACATTAACCCTCGTGTCGCCCTGCAGGTCAAAATTCACCTGTTTTAAAGTTTGAAAATGTGGAAAAAATACATATATTTTCACAGTGAAACTTCTAATGTCCACATTTTCAACATGTTTGGGAAATCTTTGAACATTTTTTGGTGGGAAAAAAAGAAATGTTAAAAATGTTTCGAAAGAACATTCACAAAAAAAATCATGATTTTTTGTGAATGTTCTTAAAGAAAATATTAGAAGTTTTACTGATATATATGGAATCACTTTACATATTTTTATGTAGGATTTTTTTGGAAGATTTTTACTCATTTTTTGAAAATATTTACATGAACTTTCTTGTCAAGTTCGTGGAATTTTTTTTTCAAATAATACTTTCAAGGGAAACTTTTAAAGAATTATTGGAGTTTTCTTCCTGAAGGTTTTGCAAATTTTCAGAAATTTGGGGAATTTTTTTGCTGATTTTTTATTTTTTTTTTCAGACAAGGAAACAGTATTTTTTGGGGCCCATAAATGAAGACAACAGGAGGGTTCAGGAAAGTTCTGGAAGAAGACACTGGTCCAGAAGGCAAAGAACTTTTGACTGCAATGCTGGACAGAGGGAGCTGGATGAAGAACTTTAATCATGTCACCGATTCTGTCGGATGTAAACGACTGACTTCACTGACTTTTTCAGATTCTCACACAGACAAAACCGACTCGATGGGATGAAGAAATGTTTCAGTGTTTTAAAGAGGCACGCTTGTTGATGCCTCCAGTTTCCGTGGGTGCATCTGAATGCTTCTGAAGGTTAGCCACATCAGAATTCCACCTTGTAGCAGTCGTCTGTTGTGGGATTGATACAGCGACGCTCCCCAAAGCAGCAGCAGCATCGAGACTTCCTTCCACAAACAGCAACCTGCCGCCTCTACGCATTAACGGTCCTCCTCGGCCAAAAACTACTAAAAATAACAACAACAAGCGGGAGCCATCTGGGGTCGCCGGCTACAACCCGAGCCAAGCTCCGACTCTAATGGCCAGAATTGAAACTAAGCGCGAACGGCTGCCGGGGAAACGCCAGCAAACAAGAGAAAAAAAAGTCAATTACCAGCCCTTATTTAGCCGAGCCTTGAGTGGGGAAAACAATTGGAAAAAGTCGTTTAAGGCCTTATTTAAGATAAGGCTAATCCTCAATTTGAAAGGGAAGCAGAGGAGGTGGACCCGGAGACGCCGAGGCACAAACGGCTGCGATAAAAGGAAATAATGAGATTCACCCGCAGCTTTTTTCCTCCTTCCCGTGTTACCAAATACATGCTGTTCCAGTCCCCAGAATAATGACGTCCTCAGAGAGCGGCTGGATTTATGGTTTTATTAGCCGGAGAAGACAGTCTGCATTCACAACACCATTACTATTCTCCATTCATATGTCATTTAGAGGAAAGTCGAGTCGCTGAAGCCGAACTTTTACTCAAATAATGTGGATTCTCCTGTTTGTTTCCACTTCTCACATGCACTTTTTATTCCATTAGGTTATGGCAGCTTCACATCTACAAATTACTGTAATTAGGTTGTGTTGAAATCCTGAGTGTTTAATCTCTAATATACCCTGAAAATACACTTCTCTTTTCTTTACTCTTCTCTTCTCTTACAGATAATTGCCTTTATTTGAAACCAAACATAATGTATTAGGGATATAAAAAGGCACTAAAAAAATGGATTAGGGTCCGAGCACCAAGGAACCTCTTGGAAAGTGTCAGGTTTTTTTTTTTATTATACTTTCTTCTTCGGACGAACCAAAGCGTGTTTTTGAGGCCCTAAACATACTCGAAAACGTGTGAAAAGTTGCACACACATCAGAACCGGCGAAAAATATCCTGAAAATTCAGCCCCAGAACCACGTTTCACCAACAGCCATTAAATTCAGTAGGCATATGTAACAGGCCTGGACCCACAAAAAAGCCTCTTGCACAAACACCCAAAACCCAACAGGAAGTCAGCCATTTTGAATTCTGTGTCATATTTTGGACTATTCTGGATAATTTCTGCATATTTTCAAAAGCTATAAACTCAAACGGGGTAACGCCAAGTGAGCTGAAATTTGGACAGGATGTACACCAGGCATGGCCCTTATGACATCCATTGGCCAATATACAGTCACAGTGATACCGCCCCCTGGTGGATGTGTCGTCATTAAACAGGAAGTGCTGTCTAATTCCCCTGTACATGCTCCAATCTGCCTCCAACTTTACATGTGTGATCAGCGTCTGGCCCTGATGACATCCATAGGTCGATACACACTCACAGTGATAGCGTCACCTGGTGGACATGGTTGGATTCGCTGCCCAGCAAGGATGTGAGGACCCGACCAACATTGCTTGCAGCTGTAACTGTTTTTTTTGTTGTTGTTTTTTTTACAGATTTTCCCTGTTTGGTTAAATTATAGATAATATCTAGTAAAATCACAAAAAAGGTTTATTTAAATGTTAACCATTATAATAGTTTGTAACTATATAAATATGTTTAAACAATTTACTGTTATTTTACAGATTTTGTAGTTTTGTTAAGGTGCAGATAACATCGAGAAAAATCACAGAAATAAATGTAATAATTTACATATTGTTATACATAAAAAGAGGCTAAAACTGTATTTTTTGAGTTGCTAAAGGGCTCAGCTTTTGAATAAATAAAAATAATAATTTACATGCTGAATCATTTTTTTCCAAATAGTAATTTGATCTTCAATAAAATTGACAATAAAATTACAGTTTACAAGAGAAAAAATTACAACAATATCAAATCTAGAATAATCATTTCAGAGTATAATTAGAGCATCAATGATAGAATCTAGAATCCAGGCTCTGTTCATTTATTGTCGTTTATTTGCAGATTCACATGAAGCTGAATCACAAGTTAGTCGCCTGTTTAGAAGGAAAACAAAATACACCAACAAGATTTTAAAAATCACCAAGTCAGATTATTAAATGACGACTGACTGCTATAAAATATCATTATTTTCCACCAGAAAATCCACAATAAAATACAAATCCAACTGACTCTGTACATGGCTTCATGAGAGTTTTTTGTGCATCCTGACATGCTACATATGGCTACCAAATTTGGTGTTGATGTAGGTGAAACATCGTGCCTGTAGTAGATGTTACAAGGTCTCATAAAATATCTAATTTGTCGCCAGTTCGGATGCCTGCGTAAATTTTCATTTTTTGAACATGTTTGGGCCTCAAAAATACAATTGTTTTGTGCGAGAAATAATTCCTTTTATTCCAACAGGTTTACATGAAGTATCTGAGTTAAAATACTGCAACAGTATCAGTTTACCTGCAATAATAATAATATTCTGCACATTTAGTGGGACACTTCAACACCTGAAGTGCATTTTCCTTTGCAGAGTCCATAAATACCCAGCATGCCTCAGTGTAATCATTTCATGCCTCATTATATCAGCACGGCCATTAAGCTGAATCAGCATTCAGAAGACTTTACAGTTTGGAATGAAAAGCGAAGACATTTCCTCCAAACACACCGGAGGGGATCGTGGAGGCCGGGAGGTGTTTAAACGAAACGAGAAGAAGAAGAAGAAGAAGAAGAAGAGCAGGAAGGATGCTGAGGCCGATCAGCATCAGCGGATCTCCTCCTCCCATCGCTTTGCCGTTTGTCAGATTAGCGTTGAGGTTCACGCCGAGGAAGAAGAATCGGTGTCGACGGGCTGCCAGGGAGCATCGCGGCGATAAAGACGATCCAGGAAACCGACAGAAGGAAACGCTGGGGATCAAGCGGCTGCACATCAGGCTGCAGCAGGAGTTTCATTGAGTCACATCTCTGTTGTTGTTGTGAAAAATACTAAACCTAAATCCTCCTCTGTGGGGTCTTAATCAGTAGTAGAAGTCAGAATCTGTTCATTTATTCCAGTGCACTTCATCAGGCTGGAGTTAATAAAGGTTCTCTGCAAAGTTTCTGTCATCGTAAAGTCAAATCTTTATTCGTCTTTTAGCCTCTTCCTGTTTGCCCTCTGATGAAAGGGATCCGTCGCCCTTCCAGAGTTTTCCTCGGACTGCCTGTCATGCTGCAGAATTCTGTCTGCCACCTTTATGCCCAGAAAACCTCCATTTCCATAAATCACCTGTCAGACGAGGGGAACAAAAGGCATCGCGGAGCACGTCGAGGGGACGGTGTTTACGAGCGCACCGCCTCCGGTCGTGTCCAAGGTTACGGCTGCATGTCGGTCCTGACCGGAGACAGAAAAACGACTTCGAGGAGCCGAAAAGGTCAGAAATTCGTGTTACAGCAAAAACACTTATTGAAGCTTTGATATGTGGCTCAGAAAATATGAGTTTCAGCACCGGAGGGGAAAAACAAAGAAATCATGTTTTACTTCAAGTCTATGTGTTAACAGATTTATTATCCTGTCTTTATGTGGCGCGACAGAAAAGTCCTAAACTGTGATAAAACCTAAATCTAGAAGTCTGTTCTGATCAGGAGTTTTCAAGATATGGCCGAGCGTGTTCGTTTTTTGAGATAGAAGACAAACATCTTCTCTCAATTATGGATCTGCAGTGAAAAATGAAGCTTGATATCAAAGACTATTACTGTTCAGAGGGTGAAAGTCAACAAAGTGTTCATCTGTAGGCGTCTAAACAGGAATGGATGAAGTTCAAAGTGTACTGAGTAGTGGTGGAACGCGATTAAAGAAATTAATCTAATTAATTAGAGGCGTTGTAATTAATTAATCGTGATTAATCACATTTTTGTCAGACAGCAATATTTGACACAATACGTCAAGTCAATCAATTTTGGTTGACAGATGAATCAATGAATCTTGTCTCTTTGTTGTCATTTTGTGTGACTTTATTGTCGATTTGTGCGTCTGTTGTTGTGTTGCATCTTTTTGATCAAAATAATTCATTTCCTTCTTGCCAGGAGTCAAACAAATTCAAATCCGTGTGTTCATAAAGCTACAGCCAGCGGCTAGTTAGCGTAGCTTAGCATACAGACTTTGACCACAGTCCAATAGCACAGACACACAATAAACTAACAAGCAGGATTTCAATGGAATGAACTCATCTTTTCTCATTAGTTTAATATTAAGACAATGGAACACAATTAGAATGATTGGTTTTCATAAATAAAGATATGAGTAGAATAATGACCTGCAGGAGCTTCTCTCCTCTCATTAATTTAAATTAAATTAAAGCATCAGCAGACTTTACACAGGACACTCGTTCCTCTTCTGATTAATACTTGGAAGAAACTGTTGGGGACATAAACTTTAAGGCTTTTAAATAAGTTGTTTGTTTGTCTTAGAATGATGGATGGCGTTAAATGTGACAATTTTGTGTCTGTTTGCAGCTATTTTTCATCTCTTTGTTGTGATTTTGCGGGTGCTTTATTTCTTTGTTCTCATTTTGTGGCCTTTCTGTCTCTTTGTTAGCATTTTCTGTGTTTTTGTGGTTGCTTAGTGTCCGTTTGTGGTCATTCAGTATTGTTTTGTGATCATCTTGTCTGTCTCAATGGTTTTTAGTGTGTCTTTGTGGTCATTTTGTGTTCATTTGTGAACATTTTCTGTGTTTTAGTGGTTGTTTTGTGTCTCTTTATGAGCAATTTTTGTCTCTTTATGTTCGTTTTACATTTCTTTGTGTTGGTTTTGTGTCTTTTTGCGGTTGTTTTGTGCTGATTTGTGGTTGTTTTTTGTCTGTTTGTGGTCATTTAGTGTCTTTTTGGGAGCGTTTTCTGTATTTTTGTGGTTGTTTTGTATTTTGTTGTGGTCATATTGCGAGCTTTTGTGACAGTTTTGTGTTTCTTCATGAGCATTTTGTGTTTTTTATCAGTATTTTGTTTCTATGTGGTGGCTTGGTGAGTGTTTTTGGCTGTTTTGTGACTCTTTGTGGTTATTTTCCATCTATCTGTTGTCTTTTTGTATGTTTTTGTCATCAGTTTTTGTCTCCCTGTGGTCTTTATGCATTCCTGTTGTCATCTTGTGTCTCTTTGTGGTTATTTTGCGTTTTCCGTTGTCATATTGTGTGTTTTTGTGACAATTTTCTGTCTGTTTGTGGCTATTTTACATATCTTTGTTTTGATTTTGTGGGTGCTTTATGTCTTTGTCGTCATATTGTGACCTTTTCTGTCTCTTTGTAGTCATTTTGTGTCTCTTTGTAGTTGTTCTGCGTCTGTTTTTGGTCTTCTTTTGTCTCTTTCTAAACATTTTGCATGTTTTTGTGGTCATTTTGTGTCATTTAGTTGTCCTTTTGTATTTCTTTGTTGATTTTATGTACGTTTGTTTTTTATGTTTTGTTTTTAACAGCTTGCATCTGTTTATTGTCATTTTGTGTGTCTTTCTGGTTGTTTTGCATCCTATTGTTGTCGTTTTTGTCTCATTATTGCTCTCCTGTGTCACTTTGCTGTCATTCTGCATTTGTTTGATGTTGTTTGTTTTATTTGCAGCTGCATGCTGATCATCTGCTGTTCTTTCATCAAAACATCCAAAAAAACAAACCTTTCAGACATCGATGACTGAATCAAGCACAGTAGATTTGCAACTTCTCTTTACTGCCGTCTGGTCGCACAAACAGAACCTTAAAAAGGAGAAAATCTCGGCCACAACAGCCCTGAACAAACACAGACTGAACTGTACAGATTTCAAGTGTCGTTGTGGATCTATTTAAATGGTTCTGACATCACCAGATGCCCTTTAAACGTACGAAAAACACGACACCCGACTCACTACAAGCAACAATTCCAGCAACCATTGAGGCAGAGCCAAGAAGAAACTAAATAAAAGCTGCTTCTCAGAGAGCCAGGCATCATTTAAAGCAAACCAAAATTAAATTTCCAACAACAGAGAGAAAACTTTCCTCTTTGTTCAAGCAGTGAAAGTTTAATAAAACTAAGATACCGGCTTCCTGCAGATATGGCAGTGCTGACGGCGGCGGAATAATGATGGCACATAATCATCATCAAACGAGTCCTGTGCGATTTTGTGTCACAAGAAACGGGGAAAGTGAATGTTCCCAATGATGATTGAGTTTTTCTGAAGTTCTGCTTATTCAGGAGGCAGGAAAATGTGCAGCGGGGAAGACTTCGGTTTCACAGATAAGAACATTTGAGGATGAGCTCAAAAGGACGGGATGAGCAGAGAAACGCGGTGGCTTTAATTCCACCTCCTAATTTTCTGTGTGTAAACTTCAAACTCAGACATGTTCTCACAGCAGAGAGCGGCGTGGAGTTGTGAACAGGGACGGACTCACCGCTGATGGTGGCTCTCTTCGGCAGGATGGTGATGGCTCCGACGGCAGCTTCCTCCAGCTGGTAGATGGGACTGTTTTTAGCCCCCCAGCTGTCGGAGCCGATCCACAGGAAGTGACCCACCTGGTCGGCTCGCTTGCTGGCGTTCAGGACACCCCTGCATCCAAACACACAGTAAACAACGACAGTATCACTGAAATGTTGAAAAATTCGACTCAATAACTGCATTATTTCTAATCTGAATGGTTGGTATCAAAAAAGACTTAACTGAAAATTCAAGCCCACAGTAGAAACGGAACAAAACTGAGTCCACCTGTGTACAGTCAGTCTAACTGCATCAACATGGTTCTAAATGAGCTGTGAACAGCAGAACTTTCTCAGTTTTGGACCTATGAGGTGGATCTATGTCTACATCATGGCTTCACATGGAAAAGAACTGAACAGAGGAACTGGAACTCTCATTGTGAGACTTAACAAGGATGAGAAAGATCCAGGAAGATCAACTAAACATCAGTGAACCACAGTGTCAGCAGTAACCAGGAGGTCTAGAAGGAGTCATAGTCCCACTAATCATGGCTGCAGTGGTTGTCCTCCTAAAATGACTCCACAGACATCATTTTAGGTTTAGTTTGTTAAAGAACATGGAAAGAAGTCTGATGAATTGGGAGCAGATTCTTTGGTCAGAAGATGAATGATGAATGGTTGAGCTCAGATGGAGTCCGGCATGTTTGGTGTGGACAGTGAATGCATCGTCCTGACAGTGAAGCATGGAGGTGGTAGTGTGATGATATGAGGCTGCGTGAGTGTAAAAGGTATTGATGAGAAGACATTTTAGATGAATGTTTGTGGATAAACCAAACACCAGCTGATAAGACGTGAGAACCTACAGTTCAAACTCTACTTCAGTTACCTGATGTCTTCGTCGGAGGCGAACAGGATGACCGCCCGGGCGTACCGGGTCTCCAGCAGCAGGCGGATGATTTTATCAAAGTCAGAGGGTTTGTGGTCGTGAGGGATCTTCAGGGACTGAGCGATGCAGATTCCACCTGAGGAGACAAGACAAAGGGCAGCGTTAACTCACAGAGGTTTAGGAACTCATTTATGACTTTTCCTGATCATTTTGCCTTGAAGTGTTTGTTTAGCAACAGGTTGCCGATATTTGGCATCACTTTATGGTGGTTTTGTGCGTATTTTGCATCTCTGTGGGGATTTTTTGTCTTTTTATAATAATTTTCTGTCTGTTTGGGGTCGTATTGTGTCTTTTTGTGAGTGCTTATGTCTGTGATTGTTTTGTGTTTGTGGTCATTAATGTCTTTTTATGATCATCTTTTATGTCTCTGTGTGGTCATTTTGTGTCTTTTTGTGGTCATTTAGTGTCTTTTTGTGGTTGTTTTGTGCCTATTTGTGCTCATTTTGTGTCTGTTTGTGGATACTTTATGTCTTTGTGGTCATTTTGTGTTTCTCTCTGAAAATTTTCTGTGTTTTGTGGTTGTTCTGTATCTCTGTGAGCTTTTTGTGTCTCTTTATGTTCATTTTATCTTTCTTTGTGGTTGTTTTGTGTCTGTTTGTGGTCATCTAATGTGTTTTTGTGTTCATCTTGTGTGTCTCAGTGGTTGGTTGCTGTGTCTTTGTGGTCATTTTGTGTCTTTTTGTGGTTGTTTTGTGTCTTTTTGTGTTTTTTTGTGTGTCTTTTTGGTTGTTTTATGTCTCTTTGTTGTCATTTTTGTGTCTCTGTGGGTGTACTTTATGTCTTTGTGACAATTTTGTGTTTCTTTATGAGCATTTTGTGCTTTTTGGAAGTATTTTGTGCCTCTTTGTGGTTGGTTGGTGTGTCTTTGTGGTCATTTTGCAGTTGTTTTGTGCTGATTTATGTTTTTTTTGGTCTGTGTTCATTTTGTATCTTTTTCTGAGTGTATTCTGTGTTTTTTTGACAATTATGCGTTTCGTTATGAACATTTTGTGTTTTTTATCAGTAGAAGTAGTGTCTCTTTGTGGTGGTTTAGTGAGTGTTTGGGGCTATTTTGCATCACTTTGTTGTGATTTTGTGGGTCCTTTATGTCGTTGTGGTTGTCTTGTGATCTTTTCTGTCTCTTTGGTCATTTTGTGTAGCTTTGTAGTTGTTTTGCGTCTCTTTGTGGCTGGTTTGTGTCTCTTTGTGGTCATCTTGTGTATTTTGTGGGTTTTTTTTGTCTCTTTGTGGTCGTTTTGTTTCTCTTTGTGGTTGTTTTTGTCTCTTTGTGGTTGTTTTGTGTCTCTTTGTGGTTGTTTTGTGTCTCTTTGTGGGCATTTTTTGTCTCTGTGGTTGTTTTGCATCTCTTTGTGGTCATTTTGTGTCTCTGTGGTTGTTTTTGTCTCTTTGTGGTTGTTTTGTGTCTCTTTGTGGGCATTTTTGTCTCTTTGTAGTTGTTTTGCATCTCTTTGTGGTAGTTTTGTGTCTCTTTGTGGACATTTTGTGTCTCTTTGAGGGATCTTCAGGAGCTCAGAGATTGTACCTGAGCAGACGAACCAAAGGGCGGCGCCAACCCACGCAGGTTTAAAAACTGTAATTTATGGATTTTGCCGTTGATGACTTCAACCTTTGAGGAACCTGGTGGAGGAGGTTGGAGTAACTCTGACATTTCATCAAAACCACCTACGATTCGGTAAAAGTCTGAGAGCTGCAGGCTGAGACGCTGCTGCTTTCAATAAATGTCACTCAGATGCACAAAAAAAGTGCAGCTTCTTCTTCTTCTTCTTCTCTTTTCCACAGTGGAGTTTTAGTGGTGAGTCAGAGGCTTTATGGGAGCTTTAAATTTTAATATGACGTCTATCTTACGGAGGAATATCAAAGAGCAAATATCATCCAGTTACACTGAACCGCTGGTAGAGTTACCATAAATAACCTCAAACACTGTGAAGATTCACTGATTCTATTGATCGTTCTTCAGGTTTCTGGTGGAATTAATTCCTCCTCAACAACCTCCCACACAGACGTACTGCAGAGATGATTTTTACTGTGGTTGTTTAGTGTCTTTGTCATTGTTTTGTCTGTTTTTGTGGTCATTATTTATGTCTTTGTTGTTGTTTCACATCTTTTTATGGTTGTCTTGTGTCTTTCTGTGGTCATGTCTGTGTGGTTGTGTTGTTTCTTCATGAGCATTTTGCAGTTCTTTGTGGTCATTCTATCTCTTTATGGCTGTTTTGTGTCTCTGTGCTGTTTTTTTGTTTCTTTGTGGTGGTTTTGTGCCTCGTTTTGTTCATTCTGTGCCTCTTTCTTTTCATTTTGTGTCTCTTTATGGTGGTTTTGTGTCTTTTGAGGTAATTTGTGTCACTTTGTGGTCATTTTGTGTGTTTTTATGATGGCTTTGTGCCTCTTTCTGGTCGTTTTGCAACTGTTTATGAACACTTGGTATGCTTGTGGTCATTTTTTAGTTTTTTGTGGTGGTTTTGTGACTCTTTCTGTTCATTTTGTGTCTCTGTGGTGGTTTTGTTTCTCTTTCTGTTCATTTTGTGTCTCTTTGTGCTGATTTTGTGTCTCGTTGTGGCCACATGTTGGATTTGTCGACCTGATATGCCAGTGTGTTGTGTTGTAAGTGTTGTACTTCTTCATCACTGTAAAGTTGTATTCTATCATGAATCCCCTCTGAGGTCCAGTCAGAATCTTTGCTAGAACTCGTGACTCCTTCAGCAGGAAGCTGCAGGCGACGAATGAAACCCAGAGAAGGTTCAGAAACGCAGCGGTTGCGTTAATGTGTTGGACCTTTTTACCTGGACTCCATTAGGCTGCTTTGCATCGATAGCGTGGCGGTAAAACACAGCGAGCCTCCAGCTGTGAGCTCAGCTGCAGCGTTCAGAGGTTAATAGAGTCTTCACAGGGAGTCCCATTCTTATCACATTCACACAGAAGAAACACGACGTCCTGCTTCCTCCTCTGATTCCTCCTCTGCTCACCTTCACCTTCTCTGTTCTGTCGTTTTAAAACTACAGCACCACTTTGTTCCTCCAACATTATCCAGAAAGGATCTGAGTTTAACAAAAACTGCCTCCTTCAGTTCTGAAACAGTTCTGATGAGACAGCGAGTCAGAATTTAACTTGTTTATCTCATTATTTTGTTTTTTACTCATTGTTTGGACATTTTGACTTCTTTAATTCTGCAGATTTTGACCTTTTAATCAGATGAACACCATTTTTGAGTTATAACTTTATCACATTTGAAGTTGCTCAGTCAAAGTTGATATTTTTCTCTCATCATTTCTCTTTGCTCATTTTTTAAATCTCGTAAATGTGTCATTATAAATTTTCATGAAAGAATTAGATGTGTCAAATTTTGATGTTAACATTTTTAGTATCATCTCATTTGGATTTCATAATGAATTACTACTATATTCAATATTATTTCCCATTATTAAAATCTCATCATTCAGTTTTGTCATTGATCTTATAACAATACATTTTCTTTAACTGTCATAATTTTAACTTTTTTACTAATAATTCTGTTTTGTGATTCAATAAATGTCATTGTTTGCCAATACTGACACAAAACAAGGCAGAATGATCAAAAGGACACAAAATAAAACCAGAAAGAGAAACAGAAATACCATAAAGAAATGCAAAACAGCCACGAAAAGACACAAAATGACTATAAAGAGACACAAAACAACCACAAAAAGACGTAAAATTACCACAATAGGACAATAAACAACCATAAAGAGACACAAATTAATAACAAAGTGACACAAAATGACCATAAAAATGTACAAAAATGACCACAATGGGACACGAAGCAACCATAAACACATGAAAAATAACAATAGTCACTCAAAAATGACCACAGATACAAAAACAACCACAAAGAGACACAAAACAATCAAAAAGACACAAAACAATCAAAAAGAGACTCAAAACAGCCGCATGGATCAACATTTGTGGACACACTAAAACACTAAGTGGTTATTTGCTGTTAGTGGGTTGGTTGGTTGTTGTGTTACGTTGTGCGTTGACATCCGTGTGAACGTCCACCAGGTCACCATGGAAACCATCACACATTGTTGCGAGCAGCGTCACAGAGACATTTGTTGAGGATGTGAATGTGTTGGACCTGCTGCTGTCAGTCTGAACGCTGAGAGGAAAACGCCTCCGATTCATCCACGCTGACAACTCATCTGATCAAACGGGCATCAGGATTCTATTCACGACACTTTTTAGGTTTGAAATGAGGATTCAAACACCATGTTGACAAGGTGTTCAGCTGAGATCTGTGTTTACAGTCAGGCTGATTACTGAGTAGATATATAAAGCAGACACACTATTCACCTGCAAAACATCCCAGAAAAGATGCAAAATGACCTCAAAGAGACACAAAATGAACACAAAGAGAGGCAAAATTAACCAAGACGTAAAATTACAAACATAGTGATGCATAATCACTGCATATAAATACAAAATGATGCAAAATAACTCAAAATTACCTCAAAGAAAGGTAACAAGAACAAAAAGGAAACACAATGACCACAAAGAGACACACAACGACTACAGGGACACAAAATGGTCATAGAGAAAAAAACATCCACAAAAGGAAGAAAAATGACTAAAAAAGACACAAAATGTAAATAAAAAGACGCAAAATGACCACAGACCTGCAAAACAACCACAAAAAGACACAAAACAACCACAAACAGATGCAAAATGACCACAAAAAGATGCAAATCGACCACAAGGAGAAACAAAATGACCACAAGGAGACATAAAATGACCACAAAAGATGCAAAACAATCATAAAAAAGATCCAGAATGACCTCAAAGAGACATTAATCAATCAAGTAATGGCTACAGAGACACAAAATGGTCACATGGGTTCACAAAGCAACCACAAAACGACCACACAAAAACTCGAAACCACCTCAAAGAGATGCAACGCAAACAAAAAACACCTAAAATGACTGCAGAGTGACAGAAAGCAAACGCAGAGATGCCAAACAAACACAAATCCACTGGAAAAGACCACAGAGAGACACCAAAGACCAAAGCAGTGAAATGATGGCTGTCATTAACGCCAGCTGACAACAAAGCTGCTGCTGTCCAACCGTTTACCTCCTAAAACTGCAGGAAGGTTCTTCATCACCAGTAAAGTCGTACCCGGAACTACAATGAACCAACCGAAAAATAACTCAGCGACAACAGAAAACCTCTTCTTCAGACGGTGACAGAAACCCCTTCATCCTGCCACCATCGAGTAAAGAACGTCGTAAACGTTCGTAATTTATGGCGACACGCGTGGAGCAGCTGTCAGGAAACAACAGGACATAAAGTCAAACAGAACCTGATCGATTGGAAAATAAATTAGAGGCTGGTGAGGCAGTAAACCTGAGAAACTGACCAGACAAAACTCTGGATGAAGAAAAATCTGAGGTAGAGGAGCAGGAGGAACTGGGAGGCAGAAAAGGAGGAGGAGCAGGAAAAACTGGGAGGTAGAAAAGGAGGAGGAGCAGGAGAAACTGGGAGGTAGAAAAGTATGAGGAGCAGGAGGAACTGGGAGGCAGAAAAGGAGGAAGGTCCGCCATAAAACACCACCAAAGTCTGAAGGTGTGTTTAATGCACCAGGAGTTTTCCGCTGCAGGTTTCTGGTTTCAGTACATGTTTTTCTGCAAGCATTCAAACTAAATAAACTCTCATATGACACATAAACTGTCCTTTTTGCTGTAATTTCACTGTAAGGAAAAAAAATTCTGCCATCAAAGGTGTCAGAAGAAAAAACATCAAAATGTGGAATGTTCAAAAATTGTTGAAATAAATAAAATGCAAATATCTGTAAAATAATGATTTTAAATCCAGTAACACAGTAGAAGAATAAATCAATATTTGTGAAAATAACAATTTTTGATGCGAACATTATTTTTAGGTCTGGTAGTTTTTTTCTTTTTTAAAAATTTTAAGTAACCTCGAAAGCATTTTTTTTCTGTAATTTTGCTAGACATTATCTGTAGAAAATATGTCAAATCACATTATTTTTGCTGTTAATTTTCCTTTCAAATTACAGATAGTAGTGAAATTCTAACATTTTTATTGTTTTATTTTAAGTGCTTTTGTATTGTTTAATTTTTTACATTAAAATAACGTAAATGAACAAATTACAATTTGTGTGTGTGTGTGTATATATATATGTATATATATATATATATATATATATATATATATATATATATATATATATATGTAACATGTAAATTAATATTTATATATTAATATTTTAATTTATATTTTTTCACTCCTTAATTTACAGAATTTTTTTTTAAAATTTCAAATTACAGCAAATATTTGAAAAAAAGCTTTATTTCTGAATTAAATACAAATGTTAGTTACAGCTTTTTATTTCTTTATTTTTTTATAGGTCAAAAAAACAAAGATGTTTTTATGGTTAACATGTAAATTAAATTTTTTTTAATTATTCAGGGTTTTTTAGTCCTTAAACGACTTCTTTTTTTCAAATTTAAGCAAATGTCTGAGAAAAGCTTTTTTCTGATTTAAATACAGTAAAAATGTGCAATTTTATTTTGAAACACTAAAAATGCAGATTATATATTTATTTTGTTATTTAAATGTTTTATTAATATTGTATTTTTGTTTTAAAGTGTCTAGAGATAGAAAAAGCAGAACAGCGGTGTTTCTGTGATGGATGACAGTGTGATAAAAATACTATTAAAGTACAAAATGAGAGCCTCGGGGGGCTAAAAACAAAACAATAAAACACTGCAATCACACTTCTGCTGATTCCCACAACTAATTAATGAATCTAAATGTCCGTTCTGTGCAGCTGATTACTGAAAACAGAAAATTATTCATGCCGCCTTTTTTTGTTTTTTGTGGAAACTCCTCGTTTTTCTGGCCGACACAAACTGACGCAGAATTCTCCTGTAACTCCTTCATCAGAAACTCGTCGGCGTGACCACGGCGAGCATCCGTGAGATCGAACTGTGAAATATTAATGCGGAGAACGGGATCAGAACATTTCCCAGAGGAGGGAGATTTTGCCGGGCGAAGAGGCTGAAATGATTAAAACATGTCGACTGGAAGAATCTCTGCAGCTTCGAGTCCTTTTTCTTTTTTATTCTTCACATTCGTGCTGCAGTGAGCAGACAGAAGAGCGAACGCCGAGATGGAAAAAGACACTTAAATGGACCAAAATGACTCAGAAACAGCCTCTAATGAGACTTTAAAGCTGCATAAAACCTCAGAATCACAGTTTAATTAATTAAATTAAATTAATTAATTAACAATAAGGCAGTGAAAATGTAAATTACCGCATTTTGTTTTATTTTAATTTAATGTGAAAAAAACGGGGAAAATATGAAAAATAACAGCAAAAAATCTACTTTTTTCCCAATTCCTAATATATGTATTGTTTCATTTATTTATAATAGGAAACATCTATAATATATATAATTTCTTTTCTGATTAATATGCATTAAAAATAGTTTAATTTTTGGTTATACCTTATGAGCTGCTCGTATTGACATAATCAGATAAATAGGAGCATAAAACATCAATTTATTACTTTTTCTCTACATGTATTAGATATTATCTGTAATTTATCAAAACGGAAAATCTGTTAGATCAATTATAATAATAATAATAATAATAATAGTAATAATAATAATAATAATAATAATAATAATAATAATAATAATAATAATAATAATAATAATAATAATAATAATTTCAGAGTTACTAATATAGCTATTGTTTTCTTTGAAATAATGGCAGATATCTGTAAAATTATTTGATTTTTCTGTTTTAATTACAGTGAAAATGGTGTAATTATAGAGTGTTTTTATTGTTCATATACAGATTGTTTTTCAAGCAAGAACAAATATCTGTATTTTTTCTGATTTAAATATTGTAGAAACAGAAAGTAAGGTTTTATGGTCATATGCTGCAGGAAAACTATGGGCAAAATAGTGTGATTATAGAGTCAAATGTAAAAGAACAAATTATAATTATTATTTTAAATAGATTTTTTTATTTTTTCTGTGATTTTACAAATAATTATCTGTCATTTAACAGAACAGGGAAAATCTGTAAAATTGCAGTAAATCGTTATGTAGAGGCTCCACCTGGTGGGGCAACCAGGTACTACAGCTGATTTATGAAATAGTTCCTGAAAAAATTACTGATTTCTATTCAATAGAGATGATTAATCGATCGATCAACTGAGTTTTTTCAGATCAGAGTGAAACATGCTGTGATGTTTTATGAAACATTAGAAAGATTTAACTAAAAATTAGCTGCAGCAGAAACGCTGTTAGTGGGACTTACTGCCCCCTGGTGGCCAAACATGAAACAGCGCAGCTCTAACTGGTGGCAGGTTTGTAGGAACTTCAAGAAAAATCCAATTTGAAGTAATTTTTTTCCTTCTTTTGTTTCGAACCGTCACTCAATCAAACTTTATCGACTTCTCCGGCTCGCTGAGCTTTACAAGCGGCCAGCAGATTGGATTTTGCCTCCGTCTGCTCATTAAAAACGTTACAGCTCAGTTAGGAAACACCGGATCTGCCGCCTCCGAGTTATTTATTGTTTGTGCTGACGGCGGAGAAACGAGAACAAACATGAATTTTCATGCGGACGTCGTCCTCGTGGGGAAGCAGCAGCAGAAGTTCTCTGCAGCGTTGAAAAGGTTTCTGCTGTTTGGATCCCAGGTGACCGAGCAGCTCATGGATCTCACAGCTGGAAACATCTGGACCCAGGAGTTCAGAGAAAGACTCCAGCGGCTCGTTCTTAGCGGGTTATTAATCCAACTTTTCTGCACAAAAAGCCGAGCGGCCGTCGTTTGTAAAGACGTTTCTGATGCCGATGATCCTCCGATGCGAAACTGAAGCTTCACAAACTGAAAAGACGTCGAGTTTGTTCCTGCAGAACCTTTTATATGTAAAGTATTTTTAATAAGACATAAAACACGAAGGGTTTATGTTTAATTTATCCTGTGGTGGGGATTATGTTCAGTTCTGGCCTGTTTTAGTTCTTCTTTCTTTACAGTCAGCATTTTTTTTGTGTCTGTGATTTTATTATGTGCAGAACATCTGTAAAAATATTTTTTATATTTTTCTAAGTTTGTTATTCATTATCTGTAAACTAATTTTTTTTAGCAGAATTTTCAGTCAGAAACTGTAAAAGAATGAGTTACTACTTGTAAAAATGCATGTTTTATGACATTATGTGAAGCTTTGGCCTGTTTTTGTGTTTTTTTTATAAACAAAGTGTAAATTTATTTAAAAAATCCTTTATTTTATTATGTTCTGTCTATTGTTATTAATTGTAATTTACATAAAAAATAAAGGAGACTTGAATTCTGTACAACTGACGTGCTCCAGTCGCAAATTGTAGAAGACAAAAATGTTAAAAGTGAAGCTTTGGTCTGTGTTTTTGTTTTGATTTGTCTGTTTTGTTTTGTTTTACAAAGAAAATTTAAATTATTCAAAATTCAGATTTTATTGTGTGATGTCTATTGATATTAACTGTAATTTACCAAAACAGTTAAAATCTGTAAAATGCAGTTTTAAAAAAAAGTAAAATCTTTCATTCTTTATCTGTAAAATAATATATATTTATATCTTTAGGAAAATTAAAATCTGTAAAACTGAAATTTTACAAATTGTAAAATAATGAATTTCTATTTTTTTTTTAAAGAAATTGTAATTAGTTATTTTACAGTTGCAGTTTTTTTTACAGAGAAAACAAAATTTACATTTTAAAAATACATATATGATTCTATTAATATAAAAATTTAGCAAAGCAAAAATGCCATTTAATGTTTTTTCAAATTCTTAATATCCATTTTTTCATATAATGTCAAATATCTGCAAGATGATGACCATTTTTTTCTTTGTTTTGGGTTTAATGTTATGGTCTCATTATACAGTCTTATGAGTTGGTTCTTATCTGTAATTTAACAAAACTAGAAAAATTATTAAAATGTTATAAAATAAAATATTATAAAATATATTTACAATTTTTTAAATCCTTAATATACATATTGTTTTTATTTGAAATTGCAGCAAATATCTACAAAAATAAGGACTTCTTTGGTGATTTAAAGACAGTTTTTAACAAAAGTTGTAATTTTATGGTCAAATGTTGTCAAAATGCAGATTTTTTCACGCGGAGATTATTTATAGTTTTGGCCTGCTATTCAACAGTTAACATGCAAATTTTTTTTCTGTCATTATTAAAGCTAACTTTACACTCTTTATCTTCTGCTGTAGATTCAGCGACAAAACAGAAACAACCACTGATAAAGCTGCAAAAACACGACATAAATACATCATTTAAACTTCATTTTTCATCAGAAAAAAACTGGCAGATTTACTGGCAGTTATGCAGCGGAGTGTATAAAAAAGTAAAAGATGACCTCTGAGCAGGCGATGAATCAGCTCTGAAAGTGGATCTGAGTTTCTTAAAGTTAATTAATGACACTGGCAGGTACATTTTGACCTATCTGAACTGTAATTATGGGATTAATAACGCAGATAACGCCCTTTAAACAGGTTGGTAGTTTAAAAACTGGACACACAGGTAATAATCTCTATAAGGATCCTTCTGCTTTCATTCAGTTTGCTGTATTTCCCACTAATCCACTAAATTCTGAGCATTTTCTGTCACATTTTTCTTCACTGTTTTACTCATTTTTCACTGCAATCTAAAGTCCTGCAGCTCTGTGGAAACAGAATGACCATGAAGAACCAGAGAGAGAACTCAGAAAACAGTTAAAATGTGGTGAAAATAGTGAAAAATGTCCATCAGTGTTTCTCCTCAGTGGTCTTGTCTAGTCCACAAGGCAAAAATAATCATAAAAATGAAAAAAAGTAGATTTTTTGACTATTTACTTCATAAAAACTGAAAAAAACAACTGTAATTAACATGCACGATGTTTACCCAAATGCCCACATGTGCTACCAATACTGTAAAAAATAAATATTTCACATATTATAGAGATTTATTTACATTTTATCCTCTCTGGTCTGTATAAACACTGCCTGCAGTTCAGCCAAAAACTGTGAATCTTTTATCACATGACTGTTGGTCACAGCTGAGTCAGTCATAGCTCAATGGTTGCGTCAGACAGCTTAATTTTTTTAGTTTTTTACAGAATCTGTTTAGAGTGAAAGGTTTATTTTTGGTGATTTTTTACCTGAGAGATGTAGAATGATGGGATTTAGAATTTTCAGGTTAGGTTTGGTTGATTTTACTAATGAGTAGTTCAATGACTTTCCAAAAGTTGAAAATCCAACAATTCTTCAATTTTTTTAGTATTTTTGACTGATAATTGGTGTAACTGTGGTGCACGAACTTCCAGAAACTTCAACTAAACTCCAAACTTCAGCTACTTTCAGCTACATCAGAGTTATTTTTTTGTTTTTAAAGTGCAGAACAAGTCGCTGGTGAATCCGGTGCTTCCAGTCGAGGGTGGACTCGAGGAGGAGGAGGATGAAAGCTGCACCGAGCGGCTTCCTCTCAGCGGGAGAGGCCTTGATCTTGACCGTCCGCTGTCTGAGAGGTTCCCAGCAAACGGGCGATGAAAGCTCTCGCTGACGAATCAACACACCAGACTGGAAATCCATCAGAGGCTTCACACTCGTGGTGGAGTGTAAACATCCAGTGGAAGCAGCGCGACATGGCCTGAAAAGATCATGATGAATAATCCTCGCTGATGCAGCCCCTGTGGACGCTCCTCAACGCTGAACCAAGCTTTAATTTAATGGAGCTTTACTGGACAAAACTGTACAACAAAACAAGAGTCTTGTCAAAAGAAAACAGATTTCTACAAAGTCGTGTCGATTAATTAAAAATGTAAAATCTGTGTTTACTCCCTTCAACTCAGGATTTAGTAGAGACACCTTTATCTATCATTGACCCTGTGTTGGTGTCAATCAGCCTGAACATCATAATACTGCCACCACCATGCTTCACCTCATGATGCTGCCACCACCATGCTTCACCTCATGATGCTGCCACCACCATGCTTCACATCATAATACTGCCACCACCATGCTTCACATCATGATGCTGCCACCACCGTGCTTCACATCATGATGCTGCCACCACCATGCTTCACATCATGATGCTGCCACCACCGTGCTTCACAGTGTGGATGGCGTGTTTGTGATGATGTTCAGTGTTTGGTGTCCACCAAACATATCATCTAGTCTGATGGACATAAATCTCCATCCTGGTCTCCTCAGACCAAAAACCTTCTTCCAGGTGTCTTCAGAGTCTCCACATGTCTTCTGGTGAACTCTAGTCCAGATTTAATTGGAGCTTTTTCCAACAGAGTCTTTCTCTTTGTCTCCATAAAGCTTTGACTGGTGAAGAACAGACAACAGTTGTTGGATGAACAGTCTCTAACATCTGAGCTGCTGAAGCTGGAACTCCTTCAGAGGAGTCATAGGTGTCTTGGTGGCCTCCCTGACTAGTCTCTTTCTTCTCAGTCTCAGTTCTTGAGGACGTCCTGCTCTAGTCAGATTTATTCATGTTCCATCTTCCTTCCATTTCTTAATAATGGATTTAACTGGACTCCAAGAGATCTTCAGGAACTTGGAAATGTTCTTGTATCGTCCTGACTGATGCTTTTCAACAACCTTTTCTCAGAGTTTCTTGGAGTTTTTTAGTCTTCATGGTGTCATTCTATCCAGGAGGACTGATCCACCAGAGACTGGACCTTCAGATACAGGAGTCTTTATCCTACAATCACTGAGACATTCACTGACCTCATATTATCTTTATTTCACCGAAACTGTGACCTGGGACATTACTTTGACACAAAATGGTCTTTTCTGGTAAACTTTCGTCAATGAAAGCCAGATTATAAACTATATTAACTGTGATTCATTGTTGAAAAGCAATCAAAGGGCTATACATCGTGACAGCCACATGTTTGTTGTTGTGCTAGCTGAAGATGATGGGCTTCAATAAGTCATTGGTAAGAGTTCTGGGAGCTGTAATCCAATGAGAGATTAGAATTTCTTTCTCTTTTGACAGATGCCATTCAGAGGCCACGCTGACCCCGGCTTCAGCCTCCCACCCTGCCACTTTTCATTAATGATCGCCGAGGAGCGTTTGAAAGCTGCGATGCTTCGTGACCGCCAGAAGCTACAGTTTCAAATTAGAGGGAAGACAGCGTGATGGACAGCTTCTGTTGCTGCTCGTTAGACGACCGGACGGACTACAGGGGGGATATCATGACGATGACATACGCCTTCCTGGACCAAACATCAAATGACCCCGATTTCTGAAATGTGTTTTCTTTGGAGATAGGAAACATGCTTTTATTTCTACAGTAAAACTGTCCAGAGACTCTATAAACTTCATTCATTATACATTAGCTAAAAACAGGACACTCTTGAAGGTTCATCTGAGCTAACACAGGCTGGAAGACTCACTATGAACACATTGAAAACATTTACTAGACCGAAAATCAACCCACAATGCAACACTCTTCATAGAAAACCACGTTTTACCAATGCTCTTGTGTCTCTATGTGGTTTTGTTTGTATCTGTGATCATGTTGTGAATCTTCATGGTTAAATTTGTCTTTTTGTGGTTATTTTGTGTCTAATTGTGGTCACTTTGCATCAATTTGTGGTCGCTTTGTTTTTCCTTGTGGTTGTCTTTTGCTGCTTTGTAGGTTTCTTGTTATATCTTGTGATAATTTTGTAGCTTTTTGTGGCTATTTTGTGTCTATTTGTGGTCATTTTGTGTCCTGTTGCGATTTTGTTTCTATTTTGTGCCTCTTTGTAGTAATTGTTTTGACTTTCTGTGGTTGTTTTGTAGCAATTTTTGGTTATTTTGTAACAATTTGTGGTCATTTTGTGGTTCCTTGTTGTTGTTTTTTGTCTCCTAGTAGTTGTTTTGCATTGATTTGTGGGCATTTTTCGTCTCTGTGGTTGTTTTGGATTGGTTCATGATTGTTTTGTGTCTTCGTGTTGTTTTGTGCAGATTTGTGGTCATTTTGCACCTCTTTGTGGATTTTTCCTGTCGCTGTGGCTGCGTCGTGTCTCTTCGTAGGTGTTTTGTGTCTCGTTGTAGTAGTTTTGCATTTTTGGGGGGAATTTTGCGTCTTTGAGGTTGTTTTGCATCAACTGTTTGGTTATTTTGTTTTGGTTTGTGATTGTTTTGTGTTCATTTCTGGTTGTTTTGCATTGATTTTTGATCATTTTGTGTCTCCTTGTGGCTGTTTTTTGTCTATTTGTGGTTGTCTTGAAAGCAATTTTTGTTTTGCACACAAACAACATGTTTGTGCTGCTTTTGTGTCTATTTGTGGTAGTTGCTCTTCACAAACATCTGAGGAAAATCATGGCTGAATAAATATGTGGACCTCAAGCAGCCAAATACTAGATTATGTTGATAAACTTTGTGATATCTGGATGAAATAAAACAAAACTTGAAGGTCTCTGGAATTATCTTTCTCAAATGAAATGTGAGATATTGACACAGTAATTGGCATCAATCTAACTGATACTGAAAACATTGCTTCCAGCTCTGATTTAACGCCACTGCATCAATTTGAACTTTGATTGTTTCTGGTTCTGCTGTTGGTCTTATTTCTCTGCTTCATCCCTGCAGCTGCTTAAATAAAGGCCAGAACAATAATCTGAAGAGTCGCTGGGGCTTCTTGGTTTTAAGCAGAAAACTATGAAAGCGGAGTCCATAAATTTTCAGTGAATAAGAGACGTTTTCAGCCCAGATTTCCCACGAGGCCTTTCTCGGGGGAGATGCATCATACATGAAGGGTGGAGAACTCGGTGAGGACGGAGGCTGTCCGAGCTCGGGGAGATATTCCAGGCTGCCGGGGCTCAGCGAGGGCTCTGCCTCATTAGAGATGATGAATGTGGAGAAGCAGCAAGTGGCGGGAGGCTGACGGACGACCAGTCACACCGCCAACATCACCCATTCAGGACATGTCTGCACTAAAGCACACCATTTCAATGAAAATACTGTCGAAGCGCTCCGACACCGCCGGCCTCGGCTTGATCTGCGGATATGACCGTCCACACGGCTGCCTCTTTAAATGATAGAAATCCAGATTAATGTCAGAAAAATGCAGGATTTCACTCAGGACGAGACGCAAAGCAGCTTCCAGTTTCTAGCCATCAATAAGTCCAACTGAAACAGCTAGTCACAGTGCTAGCTAGCAGGCTAATTAACACTGGAAGCTAACTAACTGTAACGGCCTAAAAGATAAAAATATCGGCATACTTATCAGGTATTTATGATGCAGCCCTGAGATCTCTCCCGCTAAGGTTTTTTGAGTCACCCCTCACCTGGCAGTTTCACCACAAGTAACATCTAGAGTCATCTTTCACCTGGTAGTTTCACTAACTATTACACCTTGAGTCCTTCATCACTTGGAACTTTCACAACAATGAACACCCTGAATCATCCATCACCTGGTAGTTTAACTACAAAAACACATTGAGTCATACCTCACCTGGCAGTTTCACAAAGAATCAAAACAGAAGTCTCCTACTACCTTCTACTATTATGCTAGCAGAGTGAAACTAAAGCCTACAGGTTCCAGGTAAGGAAGTCAAATTTGTTTGAAATTAGGTCAAACCGTTACCCTTCACCAGGCAGTTTCACCAAATTTACCACTTTGAATCATCTCCCACCTGGCAGTTTGTCACCATTTCCCCATTTAGTCATTGATCACTGGGTAGGTTCACCACAATTACCACGTTGAGGCACCTTTCATTTGGCAGTTCCACCACGATTACCATGTTGAAACATGCATCACCAGGCAGTTTAACTACAAAAACATTTTGAGTAAAACCTCACCTGGCAGTTTGTCATCATTTCCCCATTTAGTCATTGATCACCTGGTAGTTTCACAACAAAAACACTGAATAATCTCATACTTGGCATTTTAAATACGATTAACACCTTAAGTCTTCCCTCACCTGGCAGTTTCTCTAAGAATCAAAACAGGAGCCTTCTACTGAAGTCCGACACCAGCCTGCTATCAGGTTCCAGGTATAAAAAAGGCAGATTTGTTTGAAATGAGGCCAAACTGCTGACTCAAACTGCACAAAGCAAACATGCGCTAACGGTTTCCCTCTTGTTTCTCGCCCTCCTCCTCACAGCTCCGGTGTTTCCTCGCCTTCGTTCCGCCGCCTCCTCCCTCCTCTGCTGTATTACTCGCTCTCGGTGCTTCTGTTGATGAGTTGGGGGGGGGAATAAACAGCTCTCAGGGCCGCGATCGCAGCCAAACAGCCCCTCCATGGACCCATCCACCCCGGGGAGCTCATCAATTGACACTGGATTTGCTACAATAACTGCCAGAGAGAAGAATGAACGCCGCGGTTCATGAACGCAAACAGCAGCTGCGACTCCGGAGAGGGAGATTACACACCTGCAGCAGCACACACACACACACACACACACACACACACACACACACACACACACACACACACACACACACACACACACACACACACACACACACACACACACACACAACATCACACGTGTTGGCTTTAAAAATTAACATGCACCGAGCAGAAAATGCAGAATCGCGACGCAGCGCCTCCAGATGGGCAGATCTCTGGTCTACAGGCTCAGACAGTAAATGACCAGAGAGCAGTTCACACACTTTGTGGAGTTCAGGCTGTTGAAGACGGATAACGTCCTTTAACTCCAACCGGCGTGTCGCTGTTTGCTGAGGCAGTCGAACCGCTGGACCGTGTTCAGCCTCATTTTACAGAGTTAAGGGAGGAAAAGGGAGATAATTAACCCTCTGAAACCCGAAACCTGCCGCTGGGTTTGAAAAGCAGGTTATCTTTTTAAAGAAATGACAAAATGACACCATTTATCCACCAGAAACTATAAAAATAAACACTACAGAAAGAATCTGATTAAAAAACGGTAAAAATCTGTCAGCAAGGATGCCAGAAAACACAACAACGGAACAGTATTGAAAACAACAGCAAAATACTTTTATTTTCACACATTTTGAAATGGTTAAACTGTGTGATTTTACTCTTAGACGATTTAAAAGAACAAATTCCAATTTACATATTTTTTTCCCCGTAAAAATGCTTTGGATTTGACAGTTTCACCACAATTAACCCCAAAAATGAAAGGTGTATTATCTTTTTGTGTTGTTTTGTTTCATTTGAGTTGTTTAGTGTTCCATTGTGGTTGTTTTTCATGTCTTTGTTGACGTCTATGGACTCATTTTAGGAGGACGACCACTGCAGACATGATTAGTGGAACTATGACTCCTTCTAGACCTCCTGATTACTGCTGACACTGTGGTTCACTCATGTTTAGTTGATCTCCTTGGATGTTTTTCCATCTTTGTGAAGTCTCACAAGCAGATTTTTAAAAATTCCTCTGTTCAGTTCTTTTCCATGTAAAGCCATGATGCAGACATAGATACAGCCCATAGGTCCATGTTCACAGCTGATTTTAGAACCATAATTTATGCTGACTGGAATTCACAGGTGGACTCAGTTTAGTTTCAGTGATCACAGCCAGATTCACTTTTATCACATTAAGTTTCTACTTTGAGGCCTGAATTTTTAATGCGGTCTTTCTGAAGCGTTTGTTTTTCAGTTGTTCACGCTCGACTGGTCTATACATACATTTATGTGATACTGCAAAGGGTTGTACTCCTGCTGTGTTCTGTAACTACAGCTTCTTGTTTATAAAGTACAACGAAGCCCATTTAATTGCTTTGGATGCCTTCGTGTTAGTGTGACCTTGGCTCTGAACCGTGACGCTGGAAAACAAACAGAACCGGAGGTCCCAGGTGTAAACCACTCAGACCTCGCAGCACAAAACCAACACGCTTTTCAAGTGTGTTTAATTGAGTGCGAGGGTGAAGCGAAATTAAAGCGCGATCAGAGGCTGCTGCTGGTTGAGAGGAGCGTCTCTGCTGCTCTAATGGAATCCGTGTGATTGAACGCCGGATTAATTGGGATCTAAAAACGAGCTCGCAACCAGCAGAATGTTTTCACTTGGGCCCACATTCGCTCCTTTTCATGTATATTTTAGCACCACAAACACGGCGCTCGTCACGTGATCTTCATTTGTGCTGCTAATTTTAGCCTCCGGTGTGCAGGTTGGAGCTCCGAGCGGCGTGAATGAACGAGGAGGCTGTCGGGGTAAATGAGCGCTGTGTGGTTGTTTTCCTTTACATCAACCTGCTGTAAAAACCCTCACTTTAACCCTCCGACTGCCAAAACCCACCAGTGGGGTTCAAATGAATGATTTATTTCAAACAATACATCAAAACGACACCATTTATCAACTGTAAAAACAGGAAAAATGATCAGATTTTAAACTTTCCGAAGGTCCTGGAACACATCATGTCTTCATCAAATCTAAGCTGAAATTTGTGATAGTTGAGGAGAATCATGTTATTCTACATGCTTTAAAAATTAGCCAAAAATAAATGATTTCCTCCAAGCAGATTCTGAAAAACACAAAAAATTCTGCACTCCCAAAAGAAACTAAAACGCATTGACTGACTGAGCTGTGACTGACAGTCAGGTGACAAAAAATCTCAGGAAACAAGCATACAAATAAATAAATTAAATGTAAATAGTTTAATATCAAGGGTCATAGTATTTTTTCCAGTGTTGGAAAAATTTTTCAATTTAATCATTTTTAATTAACGATAAAAAAACTACTTTTTAAATAATTTTTAAATAATTTCTGCCATTGTAAATGTGTCATACAGCACAGAAAACATTACTTTCATGGTTGTTCTGTTTCCATAGAGGTGCAGGATTTAATATTGCAGTGAAAAATGAATCACAGTGAGGAAAAATGTAAACAAACGCCCAGAAACTGTTCAGAGTTCAGAGAATTAACCAGCTCAAGTTTGTGAAGGCTCTCCTTTTAAATAAATTCATGGCAATTAGGAGCAAGTTCACAGAGTTGACTCACATGTTACTGTAGAAGCAACATTAAAATTTAAAGCTGTAACTGATGACAAAAACAGAAAACGAAACACGACTCAGAACTTCAGGACTCTGAGACCAAAGACACTAATGTGGGTTTAAACAGGATCTTGGAGAAACTTTTAACCAGAAATAAATGTTAGGGAATGAGGTTTGTCTTAATTATAACAGAACCAGCATCAAGAAAAAAAAAACAGCTGTTGTTTTAAATAAATTCACAACAATTAAGGACAAATTCACTGAGCTACTGAAGTTGTTCTTGCAGAAACTAAATCAAGAATTAAAGCTATCAAAGACGACAAAAACAGAGAATGAAACATGATTCAGGACTTCAGGAGTTTGAGGAACCAAAGACACGAATGTGGGTTTAAACAGGATCTTACAAATGTTGGAAACGAGGTTCGTCCTCAACAGGTATCTATGAAAAACACTGAAAATGAGCCTGAATAAAACTGCAAAAAAAACACCCATAAACAGCTCAGAGTTCAGAAGTTTAACCTGCAGGAGTTTCTGAGAGTCTGGACGACTGAGGACAAGTTTATTTAGTCTAGTGATGTCTCTACTGAGGAAACAAAGTCAAGAATTGAAGTTCTAATGGACTCAAAAACAGAGAGTAGAATGTGATTCAGAGCTTCAGGAGTCTGAGGAACCAAAGACATTAATGGAGGTTTTTAACAGGATCTTGGAGAAACTTTCTCCCAAACAAGAAATGTTGGAAAATAAATTTTGTCTTAGCAAGTGTCTGTGAAAACTACTAAAAATTAGAATGAATTAAAGTGTAAACAAAACAACCACCCGGTTGGGCAGCTTGTTGCGCTGCTGCGTGGAGGAGTTAGCGTGACGAGCTAAGCTACAGGCTAAGATGAACCCGGCCTGGTCTCTTGCATGAGAAGCCAGAAGCCCCTCGGCGGATGTGATGGAGTTCAGGGCTCTGGGGGAAGAAGCTGCTGCTGAACGCTGGGTTCTAACTCGGGCAGAAATAATGCGACTCTTGCATGCAATGGAGGTGGAAAGCTACGGGGGTTTAGCGGCCGGATGCACAGGTAGAGGCAACACATGCAGCCGGCGTCTAGCAGATGTTCAGAGACACAATAAATCACTCCTTCAGCCGTCCCCTCGACTGATTCTACGACACACTAATCTGCAATCAGACGTTTATCTGAGATAAAGTCCACTTCTGGATGTCTAAAAGGACCGGAGTGGGATTCAAGTCCTGTGGGATCAAACGTGAACTCAAGGGTTGAAAAGATGAACAAGGCGGGTTTTAACACAACAAACAGAAAGAAAAATCAAGTCTGACGTGCATTTCCCAGGTCTGACTGATAAAAAAAAAAAGAAAAATATTGAAGAACATCAGCAGAAAGTTCACCTCCGAAGATAAAACACTTCTTCCTGAACATATTAAAGAAGATACTATTGACAAATATATACAGAAAATAGTGATTTGTCATTTTATACAAAATTTACTGTATTTAAATCAGCAAAAACAACATTATTTTACAGCTATTTGCTGTAATTTAAAAGAAAGATAATCTACATTAAGCCCCAGTTTTTTAAACATTTGACCTTATAATTACCTTAAAACTGCAAGAAATGTTATTTTGCAAATATTTACTGTTGTTTTCACAATTCCATATGGTTTTCGTTGTATTCCACTGTTTTTTTTACTAATTTTTTGGCAAGTAACATGGAAATATGACTTAAAGCTGCTACACTTTTATGAGTAATCAACTCAAAAACTTATATCTGTGGCGCTGATTTTTATGGAAGTGGTATTTAAATATATCTTTGTTGATAAAAAACTAATTCATCTAACACAATACAGTTTATTGGTTAAAAATAATTCCATTACAAGTCATCAGAACTCAATGAATCTCATGGCTCCATATACTGTAGATATTTAACTATTTACATTTTAAATGTGTTTATGCTATCCTGCTTTGTAAAAAAAGAAAACAACAAAAAACCACTGCCTTCAGTTCAACTGAAAAATTCTTTGAATATTTGTCACAGGGCTGTTGATCACAGTTGAGTGGATCATGGCTTCAGACTTGCACCAAAATGTGCAGAATTTTTTGTTTTATTTTTCTCATATGTGATGTAAACGGTTTATTTTTGTTAATTTTTTTTAATGATTTATTCTGTCCTGCTGCAACTATAAACACTACCTGCAGTTCAACCTATAAAAAAACTCTGAATTCCAACATTGGAAATAAAATGGTGGCTCCACATTATGTAGATATTTAACTATTTACACTTTAAATTTGTTTATCCCATCTGCTTTGTTTATATAACAAACAAACAAAAACACTGTTTCCAGTTACATTTTTTAAAAAAAAAACACTGAATTTAAAAATTTTGTCACATTAATGTTGCTCACAGGTGAGTCAGTGATGATGTCACGGTTGCATCATCATGAAATGCAGAAATTTTTTTAGTTTTATTTTTATATTATGGAATAAAGGGGCAATTTTTGGTGAATTTTGTAATGACCCTGTCCTGTTTCAGTAAAAACACAATTTTTTTTTTTTTTTTTTAAATGAAAGCACTTCCTCCATGTTTTGTGGAGGGACTCTGTGGAAACACTGCCAGCAGTTCAATCTGAAAAAATTCAGAATTTTTGCCACATGACTGTTGGTCACAGTTGTGTCAGTCTTGACTTCATGGTTGGGCCAAAAGGCGCAGAATTTTTTGTTTTATTTTTATTGCATATATTGTAAATTGTTTCTTTTTGGTGATTTTTTTAATGATTTAATTAAATCTGTCCTGCTGCAACTGCAAACACTGCATGCAGTTAAATCTAAAAACTCTTTGAATTTTTGTCACAGGACTGTTCGTCACAGCTGAGTGGGTCATGGCTTCACTGTTGCACAAAAATACAGAGAATTTTTAGTTTTATTTTTAATGTATGTGTTGTAAACTGTTTATTTTTAGTGATTTTTTTTAAATGAGTTAATTTAGCATTACTGGCTTTCCGTCTATTTGTGGCTCAGCAGCCGACTATAAACCAGAGCTGCTGCTGATGTAAACCGAATGAAAACATAAAATATTCCCTCTGAAGGGAGAAGACACTCCTCGCTGCCGTTTGAACGAGCGGATCAATTCAGGACAGAGCGTTCGCAATAAAAAACCTCTTTCATGGTGTTAAAATTGGCCCCTGGCTGCAGCTGCAGCACTGACGGCTGCACGGCGGCGGTGGCATCATGACTGGATATTTGCTAGGATTCAGTAAAACAGCATCACTGTCTAACGTCTGAACGAAGGACATCCCTGAAGTGAAACATCTAAAGGAGATAAAAGAGGAAACTGCTGAGGCTGCAGAGGAGCAGCTGAATTATTGAAATGCTGCTTTAACCCTTCTGTGTTCACTGTTGCTGTTGATCAGGAAAAAAGCTACTTTAAATGGTAATAATTCATATTTTAAAGGAAAAACTACCTGGAATAGTTGTTTACACCAAAGAATATCACACTGATATTGATTAATATAGGAATGCCAGTTATTAGCCCTAACCCTAACCCTAATCCTGTTATTGATTAGCCTTGTAATACTAGTTATTAGCCTTGTAATACTAGTTATTAGCCTTGTAATGGTAGTTATTAGCCTGATAATGCTAGTTCTTAGCCTAGGGATGCTACTCATTAGCCTTGTAATACTAGTTATTAGTCTTGTAATGGTCGCTATTAGCCTTGTGATACTATCGATTAGAGTTGCTATTGAGTAATATGGAGATGCTAGGTATTAGCCTTCAGATGCTACTGACTAGCCTTGGGATGCTATTGATAAATATAGGGGTGCTAGTTAATACCCTTGGGATGCTATTAATTAGCCTTGAGATGGTAGGTATTAGCGTTGTGATACCAGTTGGTAGCCTAGGAATGCTAGCAATTAGCCTTCTGATGATAGTTATTAGCCTTTGGATGCTATTCATTAGCATTGGGATGCTAGTTATTAGTCTTAGGATGCTATTGATTAATACAAGGATGACAGTTACTAGCCTTGGGATGCTATTAATTAGCCCTGTGATGGAGGTTATTTGTCTTACGATGCTGTTGATTAGCCTTGGGATGCTACTGAATAATATAGGGATGCTAATTATTAGCCTTGGGATGCTAGTTATTAGCCTAAGGATACTATTGATTAGCCTTACGATGGTAGTTATTAGCCCAGGTATGCTATTAATTAGCCATGTGATGGTGGTTACTAGCCTAGAAATGCTATTGATTAGATTTGCTATGGTAGCTATTAGTCTTAGGGTGCTGTTGATTAATATAGGGATGCTAGTTATTAGCCTTGGAATACTAGTTATTAGCCTAAGGATGCTACTGATTAGCCTGATGATGGTGGTTATTAGCCCGGGGATGCTATTAATTAGCCATGTGATGGTGGTTATTAGCCTTAAGATGTGACTAATTAGTCTTGGGATGCTACTGATTAATCTTGGGATGTTATTTATTAATATAGGAATGCTAGTTACTAGCCTTGGGATACTAGTTATTAGCCTAATGATGCTATTAGTATGTGATGGTAGTTATTAGTCTTAGGATGCTATTGATTAATACAAGGATGACAGTTACTAGCCTTGGGATGCTATTAATTAGCCCTGTGATGGAGGTTATTTGTCTTACGATGCTGTTGATTAGCCTTGGGATGCTACTGAATAATATAGGGATGCTAATTATTAGCCTTGGGATGCTAGTTATTAGCCTAAGGATACTATTGATTAGCCTTACGATGGTAGTTATTAGCCCAGGTATGCTATTAATTAGCCATGTGATGGTGGTTACTAGCCTAGAAATGCTATTGATTAGATTTGCTATGGTAGCTATTAGTCTTAGGGTGCTGTTGATTAATATAGGGATGCTAGTTATTAGCCTTGGAATACTAGTTATTAGCCTAAGGATGCTACTGATTAGCCTGATGATGGTGGTTATTAGCCCGGGGATGCTATTAATTAGGCATGTGATGGTAGTTACTAGCCCGGGGATGCTATTAATTAGCCATGTGATGGTGGTTACTAGCCTAGAAATGCTATTGATTAGCCTTGCTATGGTAGCTATTAGTCTTAGGGTGCTGTTGATTAGCTTTGGGATGCTGTTGAATAATATAGGGATGCTAATTATTAGCCTTGGGATACTAGTTGTTACCCTGGGGATGCTATTGATTAGCCTTGCGATGGTGGTTATTAGCCTGGGGATGCTCGTCATTAGCCTCAGGCTACAGAAACCATGTAATGAGACTGTGCTGCAGAGAAGAAAGACTGAACGACAAATTCATTAATCACAGCTTCAAACACGACAAATATTATTTCTGCACCATTTACAGCCACGTTGAAGTCAGCGAGCGCAGCAACAACACAGACAGATGTGCACTCACACATCTGGATTAATGCGGGGCAGCTGTTCATCTCCGCTAATGGAAGCAGCAGCCACTCTGTAATATCAGCGCTAACAGAAGGCTAATAAAGGGACCGCAGTCAATTATTGACCAGAGGAATGAACATTTGATGAGCTGCTGCTACTCAGCGGAGAGAAGGAGGATGGAGGAGGAAGCCGACGCTGACAGTTGTCCTCGTTCTCTGGAGAGAAAAAAAACCTGCGTTCACCTGATTCTAAATGGATAAAAGCAGGAGAGGCTCCCAGGTTAGCTTCACATTAATAGCTTTAATTGGTCTTCACTTCATGTTGAGCAAATTACTTTACTTTTCGCCCAGAAAAATCTCAGAAATGTTTTATTATTGAGCAGAACTGTGACGGTTCCTTTCTTAATAATCAATTGATAGTTCACCGTGTGAAATTCATTTTTCAGGGCGGAAAATGAGCGGTTTGAGGAGTGATTAATGGTCTAAATCTTCCTCAGATGTGAATAGTTTCTTGTTTTTTTCTGTGATTTAAACTCCTGACATTTGAATAAACCCACTCATGCTTCAGGGGATCATTTTTGCCAATTTTTCCACCTTTTTTTTGATGACATTTTAAACTCGGAACAGTTAATTGATGACGGAAATTAACAGTTTGCTGCAGTCTGACAGCTCTCCTGTGATGGATTAATAGAAGTTTAGCTGAAGTTTTCTTCTTTCACACACAGACAGAAAAAAAAATATTAAACACAAACAAAAAATTCAGGTCTTAAATTTGATTTCACATCTTTCTGCAGCACCGGAACATATGGCAGACGTCGGAGGAGTTTCAAACAAATTGGCAAATAACCGCATTATGTCGACTCTGCTAAAAAAAGGGCCACAGCTGGTTGTCAATAACATCTTGATAAAATGACAGAAACTGAGAAAAATGTCGTTTTTTTGAGTCATCGGCCATCAAAAAAACCCAAAAGACGTCGAGATTATTGTTGTGTGAGGCTGGAAAATCAACAAATATACACATTTGACAAGAATGTTTGGGGATTTTACAATCAACTAACAGATGGTGGTCATGGAAACGGGAACGAGGTTGCTGGGTTACCATGGTAACCAGCCTACAGGTTCTGTAATATTTTTTAATAATATTCTATCCAATCACATGGAATTAAAAATGTATTTAATCAAGATTTCATGAGACAAACCATAAATATCTAAACTGAAATTACAGCTGCAATTAATTAATTGTCAACTATTTGTGGAAAAAAGCTACTTTAAATGGTAAAAATTTAAACTCAAACAACCTGAAATGGTTTAGACCAAAGAATATCAGATTGATATTGATTAATATAGGGATGCTAGTTATTAGCTTTGAGATGCTAGTCATTAGTTTAGGGATGCTATTAATTAGCCTATAAATGCTAGTTATTAGCCTTCGGATGCTGCTGATTAGCTTTGGGATGCTGCTGATTAGCCTTGGGATGCTATTGATTAGCCTTGGGATGCTATTGATTAATATGGGGATGCTAGTTATTAGCCTTGGGATGCTACTGATTACCCTTGGGGTGTTTGAATTATGTTCATTTTGTCGTTTCTTATAGCCTTGGGATGTGATTAATTAGCGCTGTGATGCTGGTTATTAGCCTTGGAATGCTATTGATTGGCCTTGGGATGCTATTGATTAATATTGGGATACTAGCTATTAGCCTTGGGATGCTATTGATTAGCCCAGAAATGCTAGTTATTAACATTGGGATGCTACTGATTAATCTTGGGATTTAATTAATTAATATAAGGACATTAGTTCTTAGCCTGGGGTGCTAAAGTTTAGCCTTGGGATGCTATTGATTAATATTGGGTAACTTATTGGTCGTCAGAATAACCCAAAAGACGTTGAGTTTATTGTCGTGTGAAACTGGAAAACCAACAAATGTTCACATCAGACAACCAAGTTTGGGGATTTTACTTTAAAAGAACACCAAAAAATAAAGGGTTTAAATGATTGTTGACGATCAACTAACAGATGGTGGTCAAGGAAATGGGAATGAGGTTGCTGGGTTACCATGGTAACCGGCCTCCAACTGGTAATGAGGTTGAACATGAATACGACCGTAGCCACCCGTAACTCAGTTCATCATCTGTTTTGATCTAAATGGGGCCGTGATTTACCAAACGAAGGAACTCACGATGGAGACTCACAAACTCGTTAGGGAAATGTTTGCAGAGGCAATAAATCAAGCGAGAAGTGGGATCATTTCCTCGTTTATACGGCGCCGATAAAAAAAAGTATTCACCCCTATTGGGAGTTTTCCCGTTTGGATTTAATTTGGCTCTGTTGACGAAAATTTACAGAAAAAAAGACTCGAAACAGCAGATTTCTACAAAACAACGCTGCTAATTAAAAACATAAAATAAGCGATTGCATAAATATTCACCTGTTTCAAGTCAGTTAATTAGTAAACGAACCTTCAGCTGAAGCTCCATCATTGATCCTGTTGGTCTCAATCAGTCTGAACATCTGGATGCTGCAGTTTTACCTCATTCTACTTAATAAACTGTTCAAACTCTGTCAGGTTCCACACGGATCAAGAGTGAACAGAACTTTGTTTAAAGTCCAGACACTAATCCTGAGCTGGAATGAGGTCTGGACTCCAGAACTTCCACCTTGTTGTCTTTCAACCATTTCTGAGGATCTGTGTTTTTTGTCTTTTTTTGTCTGACTTTTTTCTCATGTTTATGTTGTTCCGTTTCCATTTTTTGTCGTTTTGTGTTTCCGTTTTGTCTCGCTTGTGTTTTTTTTTTTTTTTTTTAAATCTCATTTCTGTCATTTTGCGTTTTGCTTATTTGTTCTTTTGTGTATTGTTTGTGTCATTTTGTGGAGGGGTTTTGTCTTGCTTGTGCTTGTTATCTACTTTTTTGTTTTTTTGTTTCTCGCTTTTTTAGTTTTTGGTCTCATTTGTGTCGTTTTCTGTCTCATTTTTGTTCCTTTGTAACTTTTTTCTCATTTTTTGGTTTTGTTTCGTGTCGGTTTTTGTCATTTTGTGTCACATTTTTGTAATATCTTCTCTTGTTTTTGTTGTTTTTTGTCGTTTTTTGTCTGAATTCAAACGTGAACATTTTCAGAATGTGCTTTTTTTTTTTTTTTTTTTTAACACCAAAACAAAGGAAAAATTTGTAATTGTAGTTATTTATGGGCTATTATGGTCTGATTTTACTGGTCACTTGAGATCAAATTGGGCTGAATATGGAACCTGAACTAAAATGAGTTTGACACCTCTGACATAAAGTGTCATCATGACCTTCATACGTTTGTATTTTACGTTTTATTAAACAGACAAAACACACATTAACCAAAGCTACTGATACATTTGACATAGAGTGTTTATTAGTTCTTTAAATTTGTTGTAGATCTCGCTATAATATCATGTTAGCTTTTAGTAGGTGTATTTTTATAACAGCAGATAAACAAAGTGGATGTAAACAGCTTTAAATATGTGAAATAAAGGAGTTTTTTTGCACACAATTTCATCAGTGAGCTGTTTGAACAGATTCACCTTCAGCTTCATCATGACTCATTATGACGACGTTAGAGAATAATAAACTGCATTACGGAGGTTTTAATCTGCACTGATTCGGTCCTACAGGGTTGTTTAACGTTACGTAAACGTTAGCTTGCAGACAGAATGACTGAGACTCGCTCAGAGCGTGCAGCTTAGATCATAAAGATCATGCAGAATAATAATGAGCGCTCCTGGTTTGCATGTCTCGTCCTGCACACGGCTGCATGTATGTAATAATGTCAATCTGAGAGCAAACACATCAGCAGCAGCAGCGTACACGTCTGTCTCCGTGACGATAATGGACTTAATGCTCCTCTGTGCATCACGCAAACACTCGTCATGAGAAGGTTCCCATTGATTTATTGACAAAAATGAACCTCCAGACGTAAAACGACGAGCTGATGTGCAGAAAAATCAATTAGCAACTCACTGATCGATGCTTTCGGTCGGTTTTTAAGCTCCGAATTGGACGACGCTGCTTCTCCGATGTGAATATTTGACAGGTTTACCAGCCTGGTTTCAGGGCAGTTTCATCAAGGCTGGGTCACGAAATGAGCAAATTGGAAGAAGCTTCTCTGGCAGGTTTAAGCTACTTAACTGGATCAACATAATTGGCTGGAAATTATTCCTAATCTAATTATTTCTAATCTAATTACTGCTGATCTGTTTGTAGGACACTTGTGACTCCAGCTGGCGAATTAGTGTTTCTGTGATCAGAACGTGACCTAAAAACCTAAAAAAAAATGCTGGTATTTTCAGTTTTTTACACTTCTGACAGTGTTTTAAGGCTAATTATTAATCTTACTAATCAAATCTAAACACCTTCACACACTTCAGTCCTTAACAAAGAATGAATGAAACATTTACAAACACAATACGTCCTTGATTCTTCAGCTGTTTCTCCTTAAGTTATTATTTTATGGTTGTGGTGGCAGGATTTCTTAGTTCAGTTACTTTATTGTTTATTCTGAGGCTGTTTTCCTGATGTCTTTGTGGACGCAGCGTACGATCAGGCCGAGTGTCAGGAAGACGGATGGACTCAAATGTGAAGTTATGACTGAGTGTCAGCGAGAATCATCAGCTGATAAATGAGGCAGAACTCTGCATGTCGACATGTCTGCAGCTCTGCTTTAATGCATTTAGACTGAAAGATGAGATGCAAAAGGAGAAGAAAAAAGGATCACAAACATACAAAATGACCACAAAGTGGCATAAAAAGACAAAAACGTGATGCAAAATGAAGATCATGAGACACAAAACAAACACAGGGTGGTGTACGGTGATCAAATGAGGATGCAAATGACCACAAAACAACAAAAATGAGACACAAAACAACCCCAAAGCGCTACATAATGACTAAAACAAGTCCCAAAAATGAGGCAAAACAACCACAAAAGTGTAGAAAATGACCAAATAGAAATGCAAAACTGACCACAATAAAACTGAAAATGTACCACACACGCAAAATGACCATAAAGTGATGAAAAATCATCACAAAGACACAAAACAACCACAAAGAGACACAAAATGACCATAAAGTGATGAAAAATCATGACAAAGCAAATAAAAAGGGATGCAAAATGACCAAGACAAAAAATGACCATGAAGAGACACAAAATGACCGCAAAGTGATACAAAATCATCACAAAATGACACAAAACAACCACAAAGAGACGTAAAACAACTAAAGTGAAATGCAAAATGACCATAAAGAGACGCAAGACGCCACAGAAGTGCAAAACAACAAAAATGAGACACAAAGGAACCACAAATACACATAAAATGACCAAATTGAGTCCCAAAACGAGGCAAAATAACCCCACAAGGACACAAAACAACCACAAATAGGTAAAAAAAGAAACCAGATAGAAAAGCAAAATGACTACAAAGAGATAAAAAGTGACCACAACAAGATGCAAAACTACCACAAAAAGACTGAAAACACATCACAGATGCAAAATGACCACAAAGAAATACAAAATAACCACAGAGAAATGCTCAAGACAACATTTTGACTTCAGCGTCACTTCCTTGTTTCAACTGGATAAAATGTTCAAGTTGTGCATTTTTCCCATTTGAACTTGAACTCGGCGTCCTCAGACAAACACTTTGTCATAAAGCACAGGACATTAGATCACTTAATCCCAGTTCTGCTCTTTTGAGTCGCCGTTCTAAGCTCTTTAGCTTATCTGGAGGGAGGAACGGGGCTGATTTCAGAGGATGCTGTCTGCTCTTATCTCCCCTCTTTGGCCCGGAGACTCGACGGATGCCGAGCGACTGTGGAGGAGCATCGGCTTCACTTTCCGCTCGACGGCGAGGGAATCCACGAGCGAGATGAAACCTGTGAGTCATCGCTGCGACGCAATCAGCAATAAACCTGCTGCCGCCTTTAATTCAGCCCTTAACTCTCCTGCTGTCCTCATTTATGGACATCAAAAAATATTGTTTCCTTGTCTGAAAAAAATCCAAGAATTCAGCAAAACAATTCCCCAAATTTCAGAAAATTTGCAAAACCTTCAAGAAGAAAATTCCAATAATTCTTTAGAAGTTTCCCTTAAAAGTTTTATTTTAAAAAAATCCCCCAAATTTGGCAAGAAAATTCTTGTAAATATTTTCTAAAAATGTGTAAAAATCTTCCAAAAAATCCTAAAAATATCTAAAGTGATGACGTATATATCAGTAAAACTTCTAATATTTTCTTTAAGAACATTCACATAAAAATCAACCAAAATCCAGCGAAATTCTCTGGATTTTGGTTGATTTTTCTGTGAATGTTGTTAAAGAAACATGTTTAACATTTCTTTTTTTTCACCAAAATATGTTCAAAGATTTCCCAAAAATGTTGAAAATGTGGACATCAGAAGTTTCACTGTGAAAGTAGATTTTTTCCCCACATTTTCAAACTTTAAAATGGGTCAGTTTGACCCACAGGACGACACGAGGGTTAAACTTTATTCAACCACTAAGAGTCAGATCTGTGCCAAGAAGAAACGAAAAACAGACAAAGCAACAGCGAATGAGTCACTTCATGTGTTCGATTATTCCCTGATTGACAGAATTTAACATCACGGATCAGCAGCTGAACGAACAATCAAACTGGTGTAAATTATTTTCACCATGTAGCTTCAGGAATTCAAGCCAAAGATGCTTCAGAATGGATCATTTGTCCGTCAAAGTTTTGTATCTCAAAATTACACTTGAGGGAGAGAAAGTCATTCTGAAGAAGAGATATCTGAAATTCGAGGGAATTACAGTCAGAAACAGCCTGTTCTGGACATGCTGCGGATTTGGAACGCCGATAACGGACCAGGAAGAAAAAGGAGAAAGAACCGTTGGTGCTTTTATTCTCACAGACGGACGGATTTACTGAACAGGCTGATGAGGCAGAAGCCCCGAAGTCCAAAGTATCAGAGGGCTTCGGCTGGAAAAATCTCAGAAAGAGACAGAAAATGACCAGGAAGAGACACAAAAATGAGCTGAAACATGATAAAATGAGGCACAAAAGATACAAAATGACCACAAAGTGACATAAAAAGACAAAAACCTAGCAAAATGAAGGCGATGAGATGCTAAACAACCACAAAGAGACAGATAGTGATCACAAATATACACAAAACAACCACAAAAAGAGACAAAATCAACAATGTGAGGTAAGAATGAACACAAACATGCAAAACAACCACAAAAATACAAATAGTGATCACAAATATACACAAAACAACCACAAAGACAGAAAGTGATCAAAAAAAGACAGAATTATCATAGACAGATGCAAAATGTGGTGCAAAGTGACCAAATGAAGACGCAAAAGACCACAAAACAACAAAAATGAGACACGTGTTGTCTTTTTGTGTTTGTTTTGCGTCTGATAGTTTGTCTCTGTGTTTCTTTTGTGTCTTTTTGTGGTAGTTTTGAGTCTCTTAAGGCTGTTTTGTGTTTTTTATGGTCATTTTGTGTCTTTTCTGGCAGTTTTGTCCATTTGTGGTCTTTTTCTGTCTCTTTTGTTGCTGTTTTGTGTCCTTTTGTGGTCATTTTGTATATTTGTGTGGTCATTTTGTGTATTTGTGTGGTCATTTTGTGTCCATTAATGACTGCTTTGTGTCTAGTTGTGACTCGGGTTAACACAGAGACTCTCCAGCCTGAAACATTCATGTGGCTTTGACTTGTGCAGCCTGCAGGACGCCGTTAAACGTCTCTCTGAAGCGCTTGTTTGTGCATCAGACTGGGGCTTTTCCTTTGTGGATTTATTCTACAAAGTGGAGGAGCGAGAGGAGGACCTCTGCTGAAGAATGACGGCCTGCTGGGCTAGAGAAACATTAGTCCAGCCTCTGAAGAACATTCCTGAAGATCTTATGTGTCCTGCGGCTGACAGATCTCTTAGTGAATCGCTGCAGAGCGGCCAGATGAAGTCCTGGAGGCCTGACGGAGTAAATCCCACCTCTCTGTTCATTTCCACGGCTCTCCTTTATATCCCCGCGGTGGCGATGAGCACCGTGTCGCTGCTCGGTGTTTATGGCAGCAGAGGAGACCAATAATCGTCTGATGGACGCCTTCCGGGATTCTCAGGTAATCAAATAGGCAAATTAGCCGGCGTATTAAGTGCTGCTCTGCTGCTCGTACCGCTGCAGCCTAATGAATGCATAAATAAACACACTGAGGGGACGCAGGTTTAGGAAGGAGATGGAGGATGACGGAGAGGCAAACAGCTGCATGGAAACAACAACTAAAGCTGTGATTACGACCTGAGAGTCTGAATTGAACGCCTCAAATCTCCACACGGAACTTTGTTATTACATAAAAATCCACCGTCTGCAGCTCGTCATGTCAAAAACACGACTACACCGACAAAAAAACATCTTTTATTTAGTTTTAACTGTCATTTTTGAACAATTGAAACATGTTTTACAGATTTATCCTATAATAAATAAACAAATTACTATAGTATTCATGATAATAATTATTATTATGTATTATTGTTGCTTAAATGTGAAATTAATTATATATTAAGATGGATGGATGGATAGAATTAAAGCAAATCAGAGACAGACAATTTGATGATTGGAGATGGAGTGACTCATTATGGGAAGTTTTGTTGTTGTTTTTGAAGAAAAATCTGCATATTAAAAACGGTAAATCGTATTTATAGGGATTTTTGAATATTATTTATTGATTTGAATGTTACAGAATTTCCATGTTTTGTTAAATTGTAGATAAAATTTTGTGAAATCCCTGAAAGAAAAAGAATTAACTTGCATGTTGACTGTAAACACACACACACACACACACACACATATATCAGCTGAAAAATATATATATTTTACAGATATTTACAGTCATTTTGTATTTTATTTTTGTTTCTTTACACATAGTTTTTATTCTGGTATCTTTGCTGCCAGATTTTAGCATTTTTTTTTTCTTTTCTTCTGGAAATTAGCTTTTTTCTGTGAGATAACAGAAAAACAAATCAGAAATTTCCAGTCTTTATAACGACCAAGATAAGAGCTTAAAACTGAAATAACCCTGAAAATAATCCGACTGAGAAGCAGCAGAACTCTGAGCTTTTTTTCTCAACCTGAACCTGCTGCTTGTTCAAAGTTCAGATAAGAGACAAACTTTAACCGCTAATCAGTCGACACACGACTAATTATCACTGCGTGTGTGTGTGCGTGTGTGTGTGTGTGTGTGTAGGGGTGTGTGTGTGTGTGTGTAGGTGTGTGTGGGTCAGTCAGCTGATAGCAGGAAGCTGCTGAGATCAATACAGTCTGGATTAGTCACTGAGAAGATAAAACACACACACACCCCTACACACACCTACACACACACACACACACACACACACACACACACACACACACACACACACACACACACACACACTGAACCCAACAAAGACTGAACATATAAAACCTCTTCGTGGCAGATTTCTTGTATTAAACTGCTTTATATTCTGAAGATTTTGAGTCCTTTTGAACCATTTGAAGTCATTTGAAGCATTTTTGTATTATTTTAGACGAGTTTTTGGTATTTTGAAAATCTTGTACTCATTGTGAGCAAGTTTTTGTCCTTTTGGGAAGATTTTAAGGACATTTCAAGGAGCTCAACGTATTCTGGACAATCAAACACAACAGAAACACTTCCAGAGTACCGATGATTGTATTAAAGTGCTGCAGTTTTATTGTTCAAACTCCACAAAGGTGGAGTTCTAAAGCTCTGCCAGCGCTGCTTCTTGCTCTGAAAAATAGATCATATAGTCTAAATGAAAACTCAGCATTTTCCTCACTTATCACTGATCTCAGTGACAAAATAAACCAGTTGTTGGACTCGTTTTTGATCACTTGTTAGCTCTTCCAGTAACTTCTAACCTCCCAGAGTCTGTTCTTGTTTAATCTTCATGAAATGGAGAACATCGTGGGAGATCGACGCTGGAGTTTTCCTTTCATGAAGACCTGCATCGACAGCCATCAGTGAGGATCTCTGAGCTTCCTGGCGGCGTGGCGTCCTCTAATAATCCCCTAAAATCTGCGGTTCATAAATGTCACCCCGACCGGCGACTGTGGAGTCATCAGATCGTCCAAATGTCAGCCGGATTATTCACAGAGCAAATCAACAGCTCATTAGTTCCTGACTCAACAGTTTGTGTCTCACCGGCTCTGCGTTCCTTGCTGTTTTTTATCTTGTTAGCCAGGATTTACTCACTCTGAGTCCACATTAAAGCGGCAGAATCCTCGGTGAGCAGCTTTTATCTGTCGACAGCCACTGGATTAGCGCGATACTGAAGGAAACTCACACAACAGACACAACCTCGGGCAGACTCTGCTGCTAGAAGGCCGGTTTTCTGTGATTTCTAAGCAGGTTTGTGGCCAAAATGCCAAAAGCAGAGATGATGATAGTGCAGGAACTTTAAATGGAATAATGTGACTAACTTAAACAAATACAGGCTTAAAAGAACAACAGTAAATATGTGGAATCCGTGCAGGCTTAGAACACTTCATTCTAACACTTAATCCTCACAGAAAATCACACTGAAGTTTGTTAAATGTAAAGAAAATAGTGAGTAAATGTAGCAGTTTGAAGTGTACAGTCGTAGTATTAAGAAGTATTCACTGTTATTTTACACATTGTTAAACTAAAGACAGTAAATACTAAAAATCACTGAGAAAAGAAAAACTCACTCGATAATCGGACAAAAAACAGGACGACGTAAAAACATCTGTTTTTACAAATGTTAATCTTGTTCTTCACAACGTTTGATGATAAAACGTCACTACTTCGTACCGCATTTAAATCATCCATCCATCCATCCATTATCTATACACCGCTTAATCCTCACTAGGGTCGCGGGGGGTGCTGGAGTCTATCCCAGCTGACTCAGGTGAAGGCAGGGGACACCCTGGACAGGTCGCCAGTCTGTCGCAGGGCCACATACAAAGACAAACAAGCACTCTCACATTCACACCTACGGGCAATTTAGAGTAATCAATTAACCTCAGCATATTTTTGGACTGTGGGAGGAAGCCGGAGTACCCGGAGAAAACCCACGCATGCACAGGGAGAACATGCAAACTCCATGCAGAAAGATCCCGGGAAAGCCGGGACGCGAACCAGGGACCTTCTTGCTGCAAGGCGAAAGTGCTAACCACTACGCCACTGTGCAGCCGCATTTAAATCAGAAAAAAATATTATTTTACAGATATTTCAGCATATTTGACAGTGAAAATGATTAAACTTTACAGATATAGTGAAATTCCAAACCGCACAAATCATGTATAAGGCTAAAAATAACATTTTGCCACAAAATATGCAGAAATTGTTTAGGGATTGAGAAGGGGGATATCAGTTAAGAGGAAAATATTATTTATCCATCAACAAAATCCATACGAGCAGGAAAAGATTCTGCATTTCATTCTGTGGAGTAAAACTCTGGAACAGTTTGGTTGAAGAGATAAAAATAAGTCAATGTTTTCACAGGATACAGGGATGAAGTAGGGGTTCATTTATATCTTTAATGATTTGTTTTCTTGATTTATTTATGCGTATTATTAGTTGGGTCGCTTCATTCTGTTGTGTTTTGATATTGTGTGTATTGTGTGTTCAGCATTATTATTATTATATATGGCCATTCCTCACTGAAACAAGCCAGTTTATATGTTATGTCTGTGGTATCAGTTTGCTTTACTTCAGGGCCTACATGCCCAAAGTGAGATTTACCAAAGTTGCACACAAAAACACAAAATGACCAAAATGAGACACAAAGTTCAAATTAGCTCAAAGTGAGATTCAAACAACAGAAATTAGACACAAAATAAGGTGCAAACAGTCAGAATTCAATGCAAAATGACTAAAATGAGACAGAAAACAACCAAACTGAGAGACAAAACAACCACAATGAGATGAAAAAACAAAATGAGACGCAAAATAACCACAAGAACACACAAAATTATCCCTATTGATGGAGCAGGCCGATAACATTTGCAGGAAAAATTTAAATCTTGGCGTCAACTCCAGCACAAAACATCACATTAGGGTTCAACAATGATCCAAAGTACAGGAGCTGCTATTTGCAAAATTCATGAGCAACAGATGAGCCAACAAGTGCAGCTGCAGGCAGGAATCTCTAGCGGTTTGCAGAGTTTCCACAACTGAGAGACGACAAATGCAACTTTCAAACTGCACAGCGGCGAGTCTGCAGGAGCTCCTTCATCGCCACAACAGCAGCTCGTGTTCGGCAGCTTTCAGCAGCAACAGAGCGTTCAGAAAGAAAGGAAGCTGAGCACTAAAGACGCGATGCCTTCTGCTGAAACCTCAACAGGTCCTCTCAGGTTTCATGTTGCCCAGCAGCTAGTTTCGCTTACGTTTGCTCCACTTTATCTCAACCACGTCTTTTCAAAATCCTGCGTCTGTAGAAAAAAACACTGCTCTCTCAATCATGCTTTGAAGGGATGTAATTTTATTTAAAAAATAAACCTAATTTATTACCGTTAATGTTGTACTAAAGGTGGCTGGCTTGAAAGAGCCACAAAATCTACACTAGAATGGGAGGATGGAGGCATAAACCAAAGAGCTTATTTTTAAATGATTTATAAAGATGTTTAAGAGGGTTGTTTATATAAATCAACCAAAAATAGATGCAAAACAACCACAATGAGAAACACAGTGATCAACATGAGACAAAAAATGAGTAAAAAAGAAATTTACAAAATCACGCACCAAAAGATCAAAACAAGATCCAAACCTACGGAAATGAGACACACAACAACCAAAATTCGATACAGAATGACTAAAATTGGGCACAAAGCTATGAAAAACTGACAAAACAACCAAAAATGGGATGCAAAATTATTAATATGAGAGACAAAACAACTACACTGAAACAAAATGATGAAATAAAAACAAAATGACCAAAAGTAGACACAAAACAACCAAAATAAGACCTAAAATGACAAAAATAAGACAGAAAATGACCCAAATTAGATGTAAAATAACCAAAAGGAGACACAAAGCCCAAATTAGCCCAAAGTGAGATTCGACACAACAGAAATCAAACACAAAACGAGATGCGAGCAGTCAAAATTCAATGCAAAATGACCAAAATGAGACAGAAAACAACCAAACTGAAAAACAAAACACCCACAATGAGATGAAAAGACAAAATGAGACACAAAACAACCAAAAGAAGACACAACATGACGACAGAAAGTCAAAATTAGACGCAAACAACCAAACTATGAAAGAATTTCGCCAAATTGAGAGAAAACAATAAAAATAGGATGCAAAAAACCCAGAGCAAAAATACCAAAATTAGATACAAAAAGGACCAAAATAAAACTATGAAAACATGACAAAATTATCAAATTAAGACAAGACAACACAATGCGACACAAAATTATTGAAAATAGACCAAATTTAGACGCAAAAAAATCCCTATTAAAATGAGCCAAAATGAGGCAAAACAACAACTTTTCAACTTTAGTGATTTGACTCCTGCTAAATATAAGTTATTACTCAGACAAGTCTGATGCCGTGGGAACAACTTGAATCCCAATCTTTAGGCTGTTTTTGTCGCGTTCAGTCGAGATACGTTGATTAGAAACGTATTCGTGATACACACAAACGTCATCCAGCAGAAAACATATTTCAATCAAACCGCCATTGGAAATGCAGTTCAGTTGTAACGAATTCCACCATGCACAATGTCGCCATGAAAACATCCTTCCTCCTTCACCACCAAACAGAGCCAGAACCAGCAGATCTGGACCTGGACCAGCTCATCTGAGGGTCTTACCTGCTTCTCTGGACAGCTGCATAAAGGCGTCCACCCCCTTCTCCCCATAGCTGCCCTCCGAGGCCACCGTGGAGACGTAGTTCCAGCCCATGGCCTTCACGATGTCCACCATCGCCTGGGCCTGGAAGCTATCAGGAGGGACGACCCGGGAGAAGAAGTCGTACCGCCGGTCGTCGCTGAGCTCCGGGGCCGTGGATGCATAGCTGATCTGGGGGATCTGAGGGGGGAAAAGGAAACGTTAGGAAGTTAAAGCTATATGTTGATGTGATACGTTGACGTAAGAAACGGCCTGTAACAGCATAAAATTCATAAAGGTGACATAAAGTTCTTGTTTGGAAATGGTTGGATGAGTCACATTTCAGATGACAACAGTAAATATTTGGGACGATCCTTGAATAGTGGTGCAGGAGGAAACAAAGATTAAGAACTTTGCCTGAACAACACCATGATCCCAAATTAAAACACCTCCAACTGAAACTGGTCGACTGTTTATGATGCTGAGTCCAAGGTACAACAAGATTCACCGTTAACGTCCACTACATGGTACATTCTGGGAAAATGTCCAGTAACCTGAGACCTGTAGAAGGATTACTGAAAGGACTGACAGGTGAATCACCACAAGACCTCGAAGATACTCAAACCAACTAGAGACTCAGATCAACCACAGATCACTGCAAAGATCCCGGACTCAGACTCTGGGAAGAGTGTAGGAGCTGCTTCAACTCAATCTGAACAGGAACTGTTACTAAGTTAGAAGTTTATGGATCATGACCCGGACTCAGTCTCTTTTGGACTTGGACGAGGCACCTTTCAGATTGTGTCTGAATATGCCCCTTTTGGATTCTGTCGTAAAGTGTTTAAAACTCCACCTGTTTTCCTTTGCTCTTTGGAACTGGGCTCGACTTGACCCCCTTTCTGTTTGTGTCTTGATTCTGAATAAACAATGAACTGTTTTAAATTGTTCCCCTCATTTTTGTACTTGGACTTCTAGACCTGGACTCGGATCGTTTCTGATTGGGTCTTGACTAACACTCTGCCCCTTTTCGATTCTGTCTTGAACTGTTTTAAACTCTGTCATGGTCTGCTGTCCTTTCCTTTCTGGAACTGGGCTCAACTCGACAGTTTCTTTTGGACTTTTTTTTTTTTCCGTGACCTGCACCTCAGCTCCATTTTAGACTTGGATTCAAACCCCTTTTCCACTCAAACCTAGTACAGAATTGATTCCTTTTGGACTAGCTCCTGGCTTATGGATCTTGTCCAGATTTGGGCTTTGTCCTTTTTAAAATCAACACTGTTTGAGTCTTGATCAGCTGCTTGAGTTCTGACTGAATTCACAGATATTGTTTATTGAAGTCTATCTTGACTTGGTCGTCGACCCCCTCTGGACTTGAACTCAGTTCTTTCTGGACTCCGTCTTGACTGTGACTCAGCCTCTTTCAGATTGTGTCTCAACTCTCACTTAACTCTTTTTTGGACTTGGATTCAACAACTTTTGGACTCTTGGTTTTAATCTAATCTCTTTAATCTTGACTTGGTTGTGGTCCTCTCTGGATTCTGTTTTGATTTGAACTCAGCCTCTTTCAGACTTTACTTGGGCTGAGCTCATTTTTGGACTTGGACTGAACCTCTTTTTAGAACCAAACCTAGCATAGAATCAACGTCTTTTGGACTCAGTCCTGGTTTTTGGCAACTGTCTTGACTTGGACTTTGTCCCATCTAGACTACTGGCACTTCTCTGACCTGAACCTTAATGACAGCGTTTGACTTTTTTTGGACTTTATTGTGACTTGGTCATTGTCCCCTTCTGGACTCTGTCTTGACTTGAACTCAGCTCCTTTTCAATTGTGCTTCAACAAGGACTCGACTCCTTTTTAGACTTGGAATCAAAGCCTTGAGTCCTGGAGCTGCTCTGACTTGGACTAAATTTGCATTATTTTAGTTTTGACTTGGTTGTGGTTGTTTTTGAACTCAGCTTTGACTTAAACTAAGGCCCTTTCAGATTGTTTCTCAACTTGGACTGAGACTCAACTGGACTCAACTTAACAGGATGTTGTTCTTTTTTTTTTGGACTTTACCATGACATGATCTTGGTCCCGTCTGGATTTTGTTGACAGCAATTCAACACCTTTTTGATTCAGACTGATTTAGATTGTCTTAAGAGCTGTTCTGCTGGAGTCCACTAAGTAAATGGATCAGCTAATTGTTAATAGATTTCTATTAGCAATTAGCTTCTATCAGACTATCTGGATGTAAATATTCCCTGACACCTGTAGAAAGCAGCACCGCGTGCAGAGAAAGATTATGGCAAACAGCTGTGCAGGAAAAGTGGATTCAAGAGCTCAGCTGTTGAAGTTAATGACAGTTAATCAATGCAAGATGTTCGGCATAAAAAGCTGTTAGAGGAGGGAAAGCCGAGTGTTTGCTCCAAAACGAGCCTGACACGGCGAGGGGTGAATATTTAAACAGTAATTACACGAAATCTGCTCGAGGTCGAGGATTATTTGATCTCTGTCCATCAAGGTCTTCACTAACGGCCGCCAGAAATTAAATTCCATCCTTCAGGAAAATCTCAAAGAAACTGTGAAAGTTGCAAATCCCCCCCGACCAGATATTCCTTCCAATTAGCCTTTGATCTGAGGGAGCGCAGCATTATGTGGCTTAAAAGCTGGACGGATGGAGGTTAAAGCTCTCAGACATGCTGCAGGTTTATTATTCAGGGTTCATTATTTTGGATTATTTTTACAGAGAGAAAGAAAATAAACAACAAAAAGATCTGGGAGGAATTGTGAAATTCTATTTGCAGTACAAACAATACTTTATTTTGTTTTTTTACTGCAGCATATAATCAGCAGCTTATTTTCCTCCTCTTTGTGTCTCTGGAGGCGTTTCTTAGCATCACAGCAGCAAAACATCAGCTTTTAACCAGCGGCTGCTTTCAGAAGAATAAAACCAACTAATGCTTTAGGAATCAGACACCAAATATTCACCAAATATTTCATCTTAGCCACATTAATTATATCTATAGATAAGTTATATATTCCAGTCTGTTAGAATTTTATTAATATAATACATGTTTCAGCCAACTTTTATTTTTAATTTTAGTCAAATATTTGATTTTTTTCTAACAATGATAGAATCATTTGTATTAATACATAATGCAATTTTTATGGTAATTCAAAATGCATTTTTTGAGCAATTTCTTTTCAACATTAAGGAATTTTATTAAAATTTTTAACTTCATATAAGCATGAATTTATATTTTTGAGACATTTTATTTACATTTGTATTAAAATATAAAATCAACAGAAAGAAAAGAATTTCTTATTAATTTTTAAATTAATTTTACTGTATTTTAAAGATATTTTTGTGGCATTCTGTTACTGGTTTTTATTAATATTTTTTATACTTTAAAGTATTTTTCTGACATTGTACTTCTTTTTTACTGGCTGCAATTCAGGCATTTTGTTTTCGATTATTATGATATTTTAATAATACATTTAGATATTATATTACATAATTTTCAGCCATTTTTGTGATTCCTTTTGACATTTTATTAATATTTTCTGGTAATTTTTGAGACATTTTATTTAGATGTGTATTAATATATGTAACTGTACTTTTTAACATATTTTAATTTATTCTTTGTAGTCCTTTTCAAAAAGTTTTCAAATTTTTATGAAGATTTTTCCAAAATTTTATTTTTTTTAAAATAGAAAAGAAATACATTTTTTACTTTTGTTTTTCAATCACATCACATTTGTCATTTTCTCTACATCTCTGAAAATTAAAAAATATTTTTAAAATTTATTTAATAGTCTTTAAGCAAATATTTTTGTAACATTCTGTTGCTGGCTTCTATTATTATTATCATTATTATCATTATCATTATCATTATTATTATTATTATTATTATTATTATTATTATTATTATTATTATTATTATTAAGTATTTTTCAGACACTATTACTGTTTTTCAGGCTATAATTCAGGCATTTTATTTTTAATTACTGTGATATTTTAATTATAATTTTGGACATTCTATACTATTATTTTCATGTATTTTTTGTGATTTCTTTTGACAATTTATTATAGTTTTCTGACCTTTTTTCAGCCTTTCTTAAAACAAGTTTCGTTATTATTGTTTTGATCTTATCAGAATATTTTTTTAAAATTGTATTAATATTTTTTTAGACTGTGATTTTTGCGACATTTTATTTAGAATTTTTCCACTTTTTAAAACAACTTCGTAGGACATTCTACAATGAAAACATTCATTAATATTTTCAGACAGGTCATTATTTCTTTCTTAACGTTCTGCTGCTCTTCTCTCTTTGGACCTGCAAGTTGTCACATTAATTAGGATTATTATTATTGTTACTACAATTCATTTATCAGTTTATTTGGCTCTGAAAAGTTTTTATTTTTATTTGCAGGTGATGAATCTAAACTCGATGACAGGATGTTTAAAGGACAGAAACTCACAGAGACACAACGACAGAAAGCAAAAGTAAAACAAAGAGTTTCAGGTTTTTTTCTCTTGTTTTTCAGATGAACAGAGCCGCAGGTCTGAGCTTTAGTGTCCTTGAAACGAAGCCGAACGTGTTTAAAGTTTTATGGCTTCAGAGTCGCTTCCTGAGGTCTGCAGGGACACAAACAGAAAGTCATAAAAACTGAAGTTCAGACTGAGACGCCTGCAGACAAACCAGAACCTGAAGTTTCTGTTCGGTTCTGACTGCAGCAACCAGAGATTCAGAAAAGATAAAATCTCATCTGCAGTGACAGAAGACGACAAGTTGGACTCTTTTAAACGTCAAAACTAATACGACGAGGCCAGTTTTCAGACGTCAGAGCAGCAGAATAATCACTGGAAGCATAAATGTTTAATAAAAAAAAACTATAAAATTTTATTTTATGAGCGCAGCATTTTCCTGGAAACTCTATTAATAATAGTAATAATAATAATGATAAAGGATATTTCAAACAAAGCGTTGGACGTAGTTTCATGTTTCTTGGTATAAAATATCTCCAAAAATATTATGAAAATGACAGAAAAAATATGAATGAACAAATACATTAGCAGAAATAACTATTAAATATTTTTATGTAAAATGACAAATATAAGTACAACGTCCAAAATTAAAGTGTTCACAAATACATAGATGACAGGAAATGACAGAAAAATACAAATGGATGAATAAATAAGTAAATATTTTTTGAATAAAATGACAAATATAAGCACAATGTCCAAAATTGGTGTCTAAAAAAATTAACAATGTTGACAGCAATACATTAAAAATGTTAAAAAATATTAATAACATGTCTAAAATAAATAAAAATATTCAGAAAAAATAGTGTTTATAAAATCTTAAAAATTAGAATGTTTTTTAAAATAAAAACATAATATATATTAAAATTTGTTTTTTGTGATCGCCTTGCAATTACTTTGAGTCATTTTTTTTAATCTCATTCTCATTGTTTTGAGATTCTTTACATCAATTATACATTATTTTTGTTTATAATTTCAATCATATTATGTTAAATTTTGTTCAGTTTGCATTTTTAATTGTCATTGTGCATTTCTTTTTAGCCATTGCTTTATTTTTATTTTAGTTTTTGTTGCTTTGTTATTATTTTGTAATTATTTTTGGTCACATATCTTGTTTTGGTTGTTTGGTTCATCTGCAGTAATTTTGCATCTTTACGGCTTAATTTTGTGTCTCTTTATGAAGTTTTTTGAGTGGTTTTTGTGGTCATTTAACATCTCTTTTTTGGTATTTTCTGCTTCGTTTTGGTCATTTCATGCTCATTTCTCATTATTCTGTGGCTCTGCAGTAATTTTGCGTCCGTTTGTGGAAATTTTGCGTCTCCTTATGAAACTTTGAGGCTTTTTTTGGGTCATTTAACGTATTTTTTTGGTTGTTCAACATGTATTTTCAGTTGTCGCTAAGGTTACAGTCTGTTTAACGCGTCATTCCCCTGAACTGATTAAAAAACTACAAAACTCCCCTCGGTTGGGCGTCTCTGCCCCAACAAGCAGTGACAGTCCACTTACCGTCTGATATATCCCAACTGTGACACGCCGTTAGCAGATAATCAAGTGCTCGTAATGTTTACGGGGGATAAATATGAGGCCTGGCAGCCGACCAGAAGCCTGACGGATTAGACTCGTGAGCAGCCCGGTCGTCCCTCCTGCTTCCATCAGACCTGCTGCCATCCCTCTTTCTTCCCCGGACATGGAAAGGTCGGCACCTTGACAGCTTCAATAAAACACGACTGGCGCTACGACGCCATTTCAGATAAACTCGCATCGATCCGAGAGGCAAACGTGAGCCGAGAGGAGGGCGGCAGGAATGACGATGACTGACGGAGTCCCGAGAGGAAAAACAACCAGCGATGTTCCCAGGAAGTAAGGAGAAGAAAAACTACCAGATACATTCACAGGAAGTAGGAAGTAAGAATAACAGGAAACAGACAGAGAGGAAAAACTACAAGAGATGTTCACAAGAAGTAAGGAGTGACATGAAAAACTACAAGAGATGTTCACAAGAAGTAAGGAGTGACAAGAAAAACTACCAGAGATTTTCACAGGAATTAAGGAGAAGAAAAACTACTAGATACATTCACAGGAAGTAGGAAGTAAGAATAACAGGAAACAGATGGAGAGGAACAACAACCAGCGATGTCCACAGGAAGTAAGGAGTGACAAGAAAACTACCAGAGACATTAACCCTCCTGTTGTCCTCATTTACGGGCACCAAAAAAATATTGTTTCCTTGTCTGAAAAAAATCCAAAAATTCAGCAAAAAAATTCCCCAAATTTCAGAAAATTCGCAAAACCTTCAGGAAGAAAATTCCAATAATTCGTTAAAAGTTTCCCTTAAAAGTTTTATTTTGAAAAAATTCACCAAATTTGGCAAGAACATTTTTGTAAATATTTTCAAAAAATGAGTAAAAATCTTCCAAAAAAACCCTAACAGTATCTAAAGTGACTACATATTTATATATCAGTAAAACTTGTAATATTTTCTTTGAGAACATTCAGAAAAAAATCAACCAAAATCCAGCGACATTCACTGGATTTTGGTTGATTTTTTTCTGAATGTTCTTAAGAAACATTTTTAACATTTCTTTTTTTCCACCAAAAAATGTTCAAAGATTTCCCAAAAATGTTGAAAATGTGGACATCAGAAGTTTCACTGTGAAAATATTTTTTTCCCACATTTTCAACCTTTAAAACGGGTCAATTTTGATCCGCAGGACAACAAGAGGGTTAACAGGAACTAAGGAGTGACAAGAAAAACTACCAGAGACATTAACCCTTTTTGTCTTGTTTTGTCTAACTTTTGTCATTTGTCTCATGTTTTTTTATCATTTTGTTTCTCGTTTTTGTCATTTTGTGTTTCCGTTTTGTCTCGTTTGTGTTTTTTGTCATTTTTTGTCAGTTTGTGTTTTGCTTTATTCATTGTTTTATGAATCGTTTGTGTTGTTTAGTTTCTCGTTTTGATTATTTTTGACTCGTTTTTGTGGCTTTGTAACTTTTTCTCCAATTTTTTGTCTTTTTGTTTTGTCTCATGTCGTTTGTCTCATTTTTTGTCATTTTGTTTCTTGCTTTTGTCGTTTTGTGTCTCATTATTTTAATATTTTGTCTTGTTTTTGTTTTTTTTTTTTGTCTTTTTTGAAAGTAAAATCCTATATCATTAAGTTCCAGATGACTAAATGTTGTGTTCCTTTGTAGACACTCTGATCTGGAAGTTGTAATGAGGAAATGATAAACTAAAGCATAATGTTGTTGAAATTGAAGTTATTTTTCTTGAGAAATCTCAGGTTGTTCATAATATTTTATAAAAAAGATAATTCCTTAAATGTGACCATTTTCAGAATGGACTTTTTTTTGCACGAAAACAACGGAAAGATTTGGAATTGTGGTTATTTATAGGTTATCATGCTCTGATTTTTCTGGTCCAGTCCACTGGACAGCAAATTGGGCTGAATGTGGAACCTGAACTAGAATGAATTTGACACTCCTGAGTTAGACGCTGTGGACATATGCGAGTGCTGCAGCACCGGCGCAGGTCACGGCGTTACATCACGATGCTCGTCGTCACACTCCTGTATCTCTGACAGATCTGTGCAGCTCCTCTAATTAGCCGGCGGGCCACATCTGCTGCAGCGTCAGACCGTGTGATCTCTGAACCAAATCGAGCTGACAGCTGCCCACGCAACACATATGGCAGCGAGCGGCGAGGCTGGTGATGAGGCGCCGACCGGACGTCGCTCGGCCCCGACAGGCGTGTTTGGACTCACGTGTGCGATGTGGGAGGTCATCACGGAGGTTTACAGGACAAACAGCAGCTCCAGCAGAGTGTCAGCATTACAAGGATATCAGTCGCAAAAATATGCCGAAACTGCAACGTGAATTTGATCCCTTCTATTCTCACCTTAGTAGGAGCTGATAAAAGGGACCAGAAACGACGCTAAATGATCAAGATGAGACACAAGACACCTGAAATAAGTCACAATACAACCAAAAAAAGCACACAAAGGGCCAAAAGCACAAGGAAAACAACTGAAACAAGACACAAAGCAAATTACACAAGACACAAATTTACCAAAATGAGACAAAACACTTGAAATAACATACAAAACAACCAAATATGCACACAAAATGACAAAAAAACACACAGGAAACGACCAAAATGAGACACAAAACAACAAAAATGAGGCACAAAACAATTGAAATGAGACACAAAACAACCAAAATGAGACACAAAATTACCAACATAAGACACAAAATTCCCAAAATGAGAAAAAAATACGAAAATCAGACAAAAATTATCAAGATTAGACACAAAATGATCAAAATGAGAGACAAAATTACCAAGACGAGACACAAAACTACCAAAATGAGACAAAAAAAGACCAAAATAAGACACAAAACAACCAGAATGAGACATAAAACTGAAATGAGACACAAAATGATCAAAATGCGACAAAAAAATTACCAAAATGACACACAAAACAATTGAAATGATACATAAAACCACCAAATTGAGACATGAAACAACATCAACAGGACACAAAATGACCACAAAGACACGCTAAACGACTAGTCGGACCCAAACGGCTACAATAAGACAATACCACACAAACGTACACATTCGTCAGCGCGCTGCGATTCTCCCTGGACGGCCAAATGAAGCAGAAAGCTCCTCCCCGACTCGCCGCCTGTGTCACCCTGCGAGTGTTCATTGTTTTATCACTCTGTTTGTAAAACAGCACATCAGCATCCAGCTCCGCTCTGAGTCACCGGGAGTCTGACAAACTCCACTGACTCACTGTCTTCATCCTTTCATCCTCCCCCTCCTCTAATCCTCTGGCTCGCCGTTTCCACTCGGCCTCCTCGTCAGCCGGCAGCTCGTTTGGCGACATCAGACGAGGATGAGAGCGGAGATGGCGGGCGAGCGCTCTGACATTTCTGTGATTTAACGGGCCGACGAGGTGAAGCTGTGATACGTGTCACGGGTTTGAAGATGTGTGTGTTCGTTTGTGACAACGTGGCGTTTAAAATGTGTGTTGTATGTTTCTGAGCCACTTCAGCATGTACCATGAGTACATGCAGATGATTAACAACTACAAAGAGATGCAAAACGTCCAGAAAAACAAGTAAAACGACGACAAAATGACACCAAATGATCGCAAGAGACACAAAACAACGACAGACACAAATGACTACATATGTGCATACCGACTAAAATAAGACGGAAAACAACTACGCAAAAGACACAAAACAATGACAGGGAGATGCAAAGCTACTCCAAAGAGATGCAAAATGACCACAAAAACATGTAGAACAACTACAAAAAGATAGAAAATGACTCAAAAGAGACACAAAACGATCACAAAGGGATAAGAAAACACTGCTTGAACTGGATATGAGAGCTATGGTATGACATACATTTTAAACATATTTTAAACGGCTGAGACTACAAAAGAGAAATGTGTTTGTGTAAAGAAACCTCCGGGCGGCTCCCTGAAGGAGTACGAGGTCCTCGGGTCTGGTTTCAGTACTCGGCCTACACTTCCACCCTACATATAAAGACTAATAATACCGTCTGGCTCCCACTCGAGTGGCTCGAGTGTGTTAGGAGCGCTGTTAAATAAGACTCTGATGGAGGATCTGCAGAAACACCTGAACCTCCTCCTCACCCAGCAAGTCTGGCCAGGATTCCCCGAGCAGAGAGACGCAAAACCACCACAGAAACACACAAAAACAACGGCGAAGAGATGGTAAATGGCTACAAAGAGAGGCTCAAAGGCTACAGAGAAATGTAAAAATGACACAAACAACTGCTAAAAGATGCAAAATGGCTATAAAAAAAAACATTAAACATAAGTAAAGTGATGCAAAATGACTACAAAGACACACTAGATGACTACAAAGAGACACAACTACAAAGAGACGCGAAATTGCTACAAAAAGATGCAGCATGGTTAAAAAGAGACACAAAATGACTGCAAAGAGACGCAAATTTGCTCCAATGATGGAAAATGACAACAAAAAAAGGCTACAAAACAATGCAAATTTACTAAAAGGAAACATGAAATAAGTACAAAGATGCAAAATGACTATAAAGAGACGCAATATGGCTTCAAAGAGACACAAAACAGCTACAAAGATGCAAAATGACTACAAAGATGCCAAAAGGACTACAAAACAACCGCAAAAAAGACACAAAACAAATACAAAGACATGAAACAATTGCAAAGAGAGAAAAAGAATATTTTCTTGAAATTATGAGATTTTCACATAATTCTGACATTTTTCTCGAAAATGAAACATTTCTCTTGTAATTCCAAAATGGTTTCTTGTAATCAGATTTTAGCTGAGATTGTTTTGTAATTTTGAGATTTTTTTTCCCCTCAAATATAAATATTGACTTCTGATCTTTTTCTCTTATAATTGTTAGATTTTCTTGTTGCAATTGTGAGATTTTTTCTTGTAATGATGAAATTTTGAGGCAACAATCATGAGATAAGGCTTTTAATAATTTTTATTAGTAAATTCTGTCATAAATCCATAATTTTTTTGTTTTCTTTTTTTAAATTCAATTAATCATCTTTCCTCAAACCCTGAGAGCTCAATTCCATAATGAAGTGGTGCACAACTACAAAAACACAAAAAAAATTCAACAAAATCAATTTAAAAAGAGTCTGTCGATGGTTGAAGCTCATCTCCAAACTCTGACACTGTGATTTATTATTCTTGTTAAAGTTTCTGTTTTCCTGCAGGTCGACTTGTGTTTTTTTGGTTTATTTTTTCCATTTCCAACGTGAATGGAGCAGCTCTCAAACAGAGCAGGTGAGAGGATTTAATTGCGACGCTGATTCGAACCAGATGTGGATAATCAGAGCGGAGCTGTTTACAGCCGAGTCGCCGTAAACTCTGATTTATTCTCCACCATAACCAACCAGGATTCTCCTCCTGGGAGTTCATCAAGTTTATGATGCTGCAGGAAACGTTCAATCTTTTAAAATAATCATCAGGCAGCAGAAGAAGAGTTGAGAGAAAAAATCATCGGCTCATCTGGATTGAGTTATAATTTAGCACTGATTATATTGAAAATAAGTCATTTCATATTTGTTTTCATAATAAATAACACTGAAACTACGTAAACAAACTGGCATTAAAAGGGTTAAATTTGTCACGTGATCAGGGTCGATGTCGGTTGAAAACAAGTGACTCCGACAAAGTCTATATAATGTGAACATGTCATATTTTCATATTTTTATGACTGAGGAAATCTGAGTAAGTTTGTTAAACTGCCGTCTGAGGCTTGAATGAGAAATGAGCTCTGCTGTAAAAAGGTTCAACACTCAGCCTCTCTCTGCTCTTCCTGGAATGAAGCTCAGCCTGATAACCCTCCTCCTCTTCCTGATCTACAAACACAGCAGCTCATATTTCCACACCTTTCCTGGTTCCTCCCCTTCAGATCTGCACTCAGGAAGAAGCTGACAGGAACCGTTCACTGCAGGAACACATTTGTAGATCAGCGTTCAGACGAGTTTCATGTACGAGGAAGTCAAACACAAACAGTCTGTGTGACCAAGAGGAGAAATGGCGCAGCAAAGAAATCAGCCAGATTCAGAGAAATTCTCTTGTTTCATCTGTCTGGATCTACTGAAGGATCCGGTCACTACTTCCTGTGGACACAGCTACTGCATGGACTGTATTAAAACACACTGGGATGGAGAGGATCGTAAGAGAATCTACAGCTGCCCTCAGTGCAGGAAGACTTTCACACCGAGGCCTGACCTGCAGAAAAACGTCCTGTTAGCAGAGTTAGTGGAGGAGCTGAAGAAGACTGGACTCCAAGCTGCTGCTGCTGATCACTGCTATGCTGGACCTGAAGATGTGGCCTGTGATGTCTGCACTGGGAGGAAGATGAAGGCTGTCAAGTCCTGTCTTGGCTGCCTGATTTCTTACTGTGAAAATCACCTCCAACCTCACTATGATGTGGCTCAACTACAGAAACACCAGCTGGTGGAACCCTCCAAGAACCTCCAGGAGAACATCTGCTCTCGTCATGATAAGATGAAGGAGATTTTCTGTCTCACTGATCAGCAGTTGATCTGTCATCTCTGCACAATGGATGAACATAAAGGCCATAAAACAGTCCCAGCAGCAGCAGAAAGGAAGAAGAAGCAGAAGAAGCTGAAGGTGAGTCGACTAAACATCCAGCAGAGAATCCAGGACAGACAGAAAGATGTGAAGCTGCTTCAACAGGAGCTGGAGGACATCAATGTCTCTGCTCATAAAACAGTGGAGGACAGTGAGAAGATGTTCACCCAGATGATCCATCTCATCCAGAAAAGACTCTCTGAGGTGAAGCAGCAGATCAGATCCCAGCAGGAGACTGAAGTGAGTCGAGTCAAAGAGCTTCAGGAGAAGCTGGAGCAGGAGATCAGAGATCTGGAGAGGAAAGACGCTGAGCTGAAGCAGCTCTCAGATACACCAGATCACAGCCAGTTTCTCCACAACTACCCCTCAGTGTCAGCACTCAGTGAGTCCACACACTCATCCAGCATCAACATCCGTCCTCGGAGACACTTTGAGGACGTGACAGCAGCTGTGAAGGAGCTCAGAGATCAACTACAGGACATTCTGAGGGACACACGGACAAACATCTCACTGGCAATCACTGAAGTGGATGTTTCACTGTCAGGACCAGAACCAGAACCAGAACCAAAGAGCAGAGATGAGTTCTTAGAATATTCAAGAGAAATCACTCTGGATCCAAACACAGCACACGGACGTCTGGAATTATCTGAAGGAGACAGAAAAGTCTCCAACAGATCCATTGGATATTGTCAGTGCCTGAGTAGAGAGAGTCTGACTGGACGTTGTTACTATGAGGTGGAGTGGAGAGGAGAAGGAGTTTATGTAGCAGTCGCATACAAGAATATCTGCAGAGATGGAGGCTTATATGAATGTGGATTTGGTCTCAATTACAAATCTTGGTCTTTACGTTGTGACATCGACAGTTACTCATTTTGGTACAACAACACTGAAACGCTCATCTCTGGTCCTCAGTCCTCCAGAATCGGAGTCTATCTGGATCACAGAGCAGGTATTCTGTCTTTCTACAGCGTCTCTGAAACCATGACTCTCCTCCACAGAGTCCAGACCACATTCACTGAACCCATACATGCTGGAGTTTGTCTTTTCTACGATTCAGACACTGCCGAGTTCCTTCAACTCAAACAGAGCACTTCCAGTGTCTGAGGGTCGGTTCATGTTCAGCCCTGATTTAAGTTCATGATCTACAGTTTACTTCTGTAGTTGCAGCATTAATTAGTCACATGACGACGGAACTGTTTAATTCTTAAATGTTTCATTTTTAAATCTTCTTTCACCTTCTGAAACATTTCTTGATTTTGCTTTCCATATCTGACAAGAAATTGAATGTTTTGTGGGTTTGGATTCAAACTGTTTGATTGTTGAGCTGTGGGTGATTAAAAAATTTGTTTTAGTATTTTCTGACATTTTACGCTCAAAATGACTGACAAAGAAAATAATCAGATTGAAATAATCATTAACTGAAGTCCTGTAATCCATAGTTTCATCATTTATTTGATATTTTCTGTGTGACAGTTGAGATTATTGTTGATGAACAACCAGTTTGTCTAAATGGATTTGAGTCAATGTTTTTACTTTTTTGGTCTTTTTGTCTCTTTGCAGTTTTGTGTCAGAAAGCTGAAACATAAAATGTGCATCTGTACCAGTTTGACACATGAAATCATGAAATTCACATTTTATTCTTTGCATTTTATTGTAAATATTTCCATGTTTTCACATTTTACTTTCTCAGAAACTATTTTGCAACTTAAGAGTTGCATGAAAATGTTCTTCTGAATCTGATCTTTGCTTTCCTTTGATTTGAATCCATGTTTCTTCGATCTCATGTTATTGATGCATTTATGGAACCAGCTGAGATGAAGGAAAAATCAGATTTTTATTCAAATGTGCACTTCATTTCTCTTTTACACAGATATATGTACAGAATGTGTTGGATTTGTTTTTGTTTTTTTTGTGGGTTTTCTGGTTGAAAATAATGATATTTTATTACAGTCAATAGACATTTAATAATCTGACTTGGTGGCTTTTGAAATCTTGTTGGTGTGTTTTGTTTTGTTTCTAACAGTCGACAAACTTGTGATTCAGCTTCATGTTAATCTGCAAATAAACAACAATAAAAGAACAGAGCCTGAATTCTGGATTCTATCATTGATGCACTAATTATACATTGAATTTATGATTCTATGTTTGATATTGTTGTCAGTTTTTCTCTTGTAAACTGTATTAAAGGGGTTGGTGTTCCTTCAGTTGTATCACAATGTCTCATTTTACCAAAACTTATGATTTGGGGCCGGAGCACTGACAGATTGTAGGACCCTGTTGGAATGAAAGGAATTATTTCTCGCCCAAAACAATCACGTTTGAGGCCTGAATGTTACACATATGACGCAATATTTAATATATATTACTTGTTTGGTTTGGTACGGCTTCTGGAGCTGAAGGAAAACTAATGGAACAACACAAAAATAGTGGGTGTAAATCAAGGAAAAAAGTAAATACAATCAATTAAATGAAAAGATTACAAAATAAAAATAAAATAGGAAGTATTTCATTTATACACTCCAACAAATTTCAATCCTTTAAGTTCACAAACATAATTCAAGAAGTTCAACATACAAAGTCTGTTAAAGATTTTCTAAATCTCAAAGAAGGAATAAATATAGAGGGGATAAAAACTGTTGTGACAGCATGTTTCTACCGCCAAAGCAGTAATGCAACCAGGATTGAGACCTGCATCGAACCAGAATTTGCAGGATTTTCTAGCTTGCCATCTCCAATCCAACAAGAAAACGATCCATTCAGCATCTTGTAAAGAGAGAATGTCCCAAGAAGAACATCCTGAGTGGGGTCTGTTGGTCAGTCCAGTCACCAACATCTACCAAATTTGGTAGCCATATATAGCACGGTCAAGGTGAACAAAAAAGACTCTTGGAACCAGACTCTGAACCTAATACGAAGTCTGCCATTTTGCATTAATTGTGTGATTTTTAAAAAAAAATTTTGCTCATTTTCAGGGTTTAACTCATCATTGGGAGTAACTCCAAGACACCTCAGATTTGTCCACTTTATACAACAGGCCTTTACAATGAAAAGTTATTTAAATCTTCCATAACAGTAAAATGGCATGGCCATGGCGACCCACTGAACTTTGATGATTCACCATGAAAAAGGAAGTGCCGTCTAACTCCCCTGTACATGCTCCAATCTGCCTCAAACTTTACATGTTTGATCAGAGTCCTGCCCTGATCACATCCATATGCTAATATCCATTCACAGTCATAGCACCACCTGCTGGCAACAGGAAATTACATGTTTTATGCTTTGATGTACTATTGTTATTAACCTCAAACATGGTGCCACAAGCCTGAAGACGTTGATGATGATTCATGGAAAAAACTGCGAGTCATCATCGAATGGCGTCTGTGGCAACGTAGTGAATTTCAATGTCTTGCCATGAAAACCGAAGTGTTTATATCTCAGCTGCACATGATCCAATCTGGACCAAATTTCAGATGCTGGACAAGAGTCCAGGTCTGAAGACGTCTACGTTCCAAAAGTGAGTCACAGACATAGCATCATCTGTTGGTAACAGGAAGTTGTAGTTATTATATGTGCAGGTATCGTGACGAGAAACACTGTGATATAATCACTGACATTGTTCAGCTAAGCCTCAACTCCTTGAAATCTCTTCCACACCTCCACGTACACCACGTTCTGACATGCTGGTGCGAAGGTCCATTCAATGACGGTTGCAGCTTTAATTATTACTATTATGACTACTACTATTGTCCTGAAGGTCTCAAGTGATTTTTTCATTAAATCTGATGCTGCACAAAATAATAATAACAATGCATCACACTAAATTTATTATTCACTGACATATCCCAGACTGTGATAAAAACTAAATACTTCTCATTATTAATTGCATAAACAATATTTCAGCTGTCATATTTTTTTGATTTAAAAAATAAACTGACAGTGACATAATGTAAGCAAATTGTGATTTAAATGGCTTATTGTGGACAATTAATGAATATTTATTTGTCACGAGCAGGACTGATTTTGATTTCAAAAAAATAGAGAATTAAGGAAGTGAAAATCGGAAAATATAAACATATAATTGTTTATGTCCTGTAGTTCCTGAGTCTGTTTGTTCATGAAACAACAGATTCAATGTCAATAATCTTTGATATGTTCCTGATTGTGATCATCAAAAGACAGAATTTATCATTTAACACGGATTATATTAAAAATAAGTATTTTTACATTTGTTTTCATAATAAATAACAGTGAAATTACAAACTGGCAATTAAAAGGTTAAATTTGTCACTTGTGATCAGGATCGATGTCGGTTTAAAAAGCGACTCAGCAAAAGTCTAAATAATGTGAACATGTAATATTGTAATCAACACATTTTTGACAAGCATATTTTTATGACTGAGGAAATCTGAGTAAGTTCTTTAAACTGCCGTCTCAGGGTTGAATGAGAAATGAGCTCTGCTGTAAAAAGGTTCAACACTCAGCATCTCTCTGCGCTTCCTGGAATCAACCTCAGCCTGATAACAGTTCATATTTCCACACATTTCCTGGTTCCTCCCCTTCAGATCTGCACTCAAACACAAACCGTCTGTGTGACCAAGAGGAGAAATGGCGCAGCAAAGAAATCAGCCGGATTCAGAGAAATTCTCTTGTTCCATCTGTCTGGATCTACTGAAGGATCCGGTCACTACTTCCTGTGGACACAGCTACTGCATGGACTGTATTAAAACACACTGGGATGGAGAGGATCGTAAGAGAATCTACAGCTGCCCTCAGTGCAGGAAGACTTTCACACCGAGGCCTGACCTGCAGAAAAGCATCATATTAGCAGAGTTAGTGGAGGAGCTGAAGAAGACTGGACTCCAAGCTGCTGCTGCTGATCACTGCTATGCTGGACCTGAAGATGTGGCCTGTGATGTCTGCACTGGGAGGAAGATGAAGGCTGTCAAGTCCTGTCTGGTCTGTTTGGCTTCTTATTGTGAAAATCACCTCCAACCTCACTATGATTCACCTCCATTAAAGAAACACAAGCTGGTGGAACCCTCCAAGAACCTCCAGGAGAACATCTGCTCCATCACTGAAGTGGATGTTTTACAGTCAGAACCAGAACCAAAGACCAGAGATGGATTCTTAAAATATTCAAGAGAAATCACTCTGGATCCAAACACAGCACACAAAGATCTGTTACTATCTGAGGGGAACAGAAAACTAACTTTCAAGGAACAAAAACAACGTTATCCTGATCATCCAGACAGATTCAATAGATGCTGGCAGGTTCTGAGTAAAGAGAGTCTGACTGGACGTTGTTACTGGGAGGTTGAATGGAGCGGATTAGGAGTTGATGTAGCAGTTGCATACAAGAATATCTGCAGAAAAGGAAAGTCAAATGAATGTATGTTTGGACTAAATGACAAATCTTGGTCTTTACGTTGTCACACCAACAGTTACAAATTTTTCTACAACAACACTAAAACTCCGGTCTCTGGTCCTCGGTCCTCCAGAATCGGAGTCTATCTGGATCACAGAGCAGGTATTCTGTCTTTCTACAGCGTCTCTGAAACCATGACTCTCCTCCACAGAGTCCAGACCACATTCACTGAACCCATACATGCTGGCGTTCGGCTTTTTGGTGATGGAGCTTGGTTGTTCAACACTGAAACCATTGCAGAGTTCCTTAAATTCTGATAGAGTAATTCCAGTGTCTGAGAGTCGGTTCATGTTCAGCCCAGATTTAAGTTCATGATCTACAGTTTGGATTCTGTCCAGAGGAGCTGAGGTATGAGATGTCAGACGCAGCCAAATAGTACGGAACTCTGGCATAAACAGGTGGAATTAAAGGGACTGTATGTTACAAGTATTAAAACCTGTTGATTTTATGAATTGATTATAAGGTAACTTGAAGAATGTGTGCCTACATGCGAGTAAGGTGACCTAAAGGTATGATTAATTATATTAACCTACACATATTTACACAAGTAATTAATTTTTAATCTGTAAGAATTATACCCTGATGATTTTATGATTTGTTACACTGTAACCTGTTGATTTTAGTGAGGCCTGATAATCATACGCTCACATTAGAATGATTCGGAAGCATCAAGTTTGAGGTATTGAATGGTGATTTAAAATGAGTTTGACAATCCGAGTAGGTCTTAGATTGCACAATGGATGTCGAAAGTAGGAAGTGGCTGACGTCAGATTTTCCAGTTCTCTTTCACGAGTTCTTCAGGTTCCGCAGACTACCAGTAAAATGGATACGTTTGCAACTCTGGACGTGTGTCAGCAGTCGCACTTCCTTAAACTTAGTTGTTTTTCAACTGAAATGTGGACCTAAAATGTGGAAGTGGTTCAGAGTTGAGACACTGCAGAGCCTTGCAATGAGAGTTGAGAAAGGGTGCAAGTTAGGAGAGTGAATATGTTGTAATGCACATATCTATGAGGAATTCTGCTTTTGTATAAAGATTATTCTTGATGAACAACCAGTTTGTCTGAATGGATTTGAGTTAATTTTTCATGTTTGTGTGAATTTATCATCTAAAAGTGGAAAAAAAAAACACACTCATCACTGAGCCGCTGAGTGACAGTTTTTACAGGTGAAATATTTAAACACCAACAACAAACAGAACATGTGCATCTGTATTGGCTTGATATATGAAATCACTAAATTCACATTTTATTCTTTGCATTTTATTGTAAATATTTCCATGTTTTCACATTTTACTTTCTCAGAAACTATTTTGCAACTTCAGAGTTGCATGAAAATGTAACAGGAAATGGCTTTTAATGTCCTTCTGAATCTGGTCTTTGCTTTCCTTTGATTTGAATCCATGTTTCTTTGATCTCATGTTAGTGATGCATTTATGGAACCAGCTGATGTGAAGGAAAAATTAGCTTTTATTCAAATGTGCACTTCTTTTCTCTTTTACAGAGACACGTACAGAATTTTATATTTTACTGTGGTTTTTCTGATGGAAAATAATGACATTTTATTGCAGTAAGTAGTCATTTAATAATCTGATATGGTGATTTTTTTTATTCTATTAGTCTGTTTTGTTTTTTTTCTGAACTATAGACAAACTTGTGATTCAGCTTCACGTTAATCTGCAAATAAATGACAAGAAATGAACAGAGCCTGGATTCTGGATTCTTGAGGCCAAAAAATGCTCAAAAACTCTCAAGCATATTAGAACTGCCAACAAATTACATATTTTATTTGGACGTGTATGTGTGTGGAAAAATGGCTCCATAGAGCCGCCTGGAAAATTTGTAACATCTACTGCGTGTCAGGATGCACAAAAAAGCCTCTTGGAGCCAGATCCTAAACCCAGGAAGTCGGCCATTTTGCTTTAACTGTGAGATTTTTTTGTCATCTTTGCTCATTTTCAGGGTTGAACTCCTCATAGGGGTACCTCTACCAAAAGCTCAAATGCTAAGTTTTATAGGAGGTCAAACATGCTGCTAAAGTTCAAACTGACGGTAAGCGTGTAAATGAGGACCATAAATCCTGTCAATGATCAAACTACTTCGTTTCCTGCAGTCTACATGAATCAGACTGATAACCCTCCCTTCTCTCCAGCAGAGTCCAGCCTCCTCCCCTTTCATAGATCTACCAGCTTAGGGATTGGTGGAATCAGAATGCTGACAGATCAAGAGCTGACAAACTGAACTGCTGCAAATCAGCGTGCAAAGGTTGAAGACAATAAAGTTGGGTTTGGCCTCCTTTGTGACTCTCATTTGCTGTAACATTTGTAGTTGCTGAGAGATGAAATGGCGCAGCAAAGAAATCAGCCGGATTCAAAGAAATTCTCTTGTTCCATCTGTCTGGATCTACTGAAGGATCCGGTCACTACTTCCTGTGGACACAGCTACTGCATGGACTGTATTAAAACACACTGGGATGGAGAGGATCGTAAGAGAATCTACAGCTGCCCTCAGTGCAGGAAGACTTTCACACCGAGGCCTGACCTGCAGAAAAACGTCCTGTTAGCAGAGTTAGTGGAGGAGCTGAAGAAGACTGGACTCCAAGCTGCTGCTGCTGATCACTGCTATGCTGGACCTGAAGATGTGGCCTGTGATGTCTGCACTGGGAGGAAGATGAAGGCTGTCAAGTCCTGTCTTGGCTGCCTGATTTCTTACTGTGAAAATCACCTCCAACCTCACTATGATGTGGCTCAACTACAGAAACACCAGCTGGTGGAACCCTCCAAGAACCTCCAGGAGAACATCTGCTCTCGTCATGATAAGATGAAGGAGATTTTCTGTCGCACTGATCAGCAGTTGATCTGTCATCTCTGCACAATGGATGAACATAAAGGCCATAAAACAGTCCCAGCAGCAGCAGAAAGGAAGAAGAAGCAGAAGAAGCTGAAGGTGAGTCGACTAAACATCCAGCAGAGAATCCAGGACAGACAGAAAGATGTGAAGCTGCTTCAACAGGAGCTGGAGGACATCAATGTCTCTGCTCATAAAACAGTGGAGGACAGTGAGAAGATGTTCACCCAGATGATACATCTCATCCAGAAAAGACTCTCTGAGGTGAAGCAGCAGATCAGATCCCAGCAGGAGACTGAAGTGAGTCGAGTCAAAGAGCTTCAGGAGAAGCTGGAGCAGGAGATCAGAGATCTGGAGAGGAAAGACGCTGAGCTGAAGCAGCTCTCAGATACACCAGATCACAGCCAGTTTCTCCACAACTACCCCTCAGTGTCAGCACTCAGTGAGTCCACACACTCATCCAGCATCAACATCCGTCCTCGGAGACACTTTGAGGACGTGACAGCAGCTGTGAAGGAGCTCAGAGATCAACTACAGGACATTCTGAGGGACACACGGACAAACATCTCACTGGCAATCACTGAAGTGGATGTTTCACTGTCAGGACCAGAACCAGAACCAGAACCAAAGAGCAGAGATGAGTTCTTAGAATATTCAAGAGAAATCACTCTGGATCCAAACACAGCATTCAGATATCTGGAATTGTCTGAGGAGAACAAAAAAGTGACAGTAATGAGAGAAGAACAACATTACCCCGGTCATCCAGACAGATTCATTGACTATTTTCAGGTCCTGAGTAAAGAGAGTCTGACTGGACGTTGTTACTGGGAGGTGAGATGGAGAGGAAGAGTTTATGTAGCAGTCGCATACAAGAATATCTGCAGAAAAGGAAACTCGAATGAATGTATATTTGGACGAAATGACAAATCTTGGGCTTTACGTTGTCACACCAACAGTTACACATTTTTATACAACAACACTGAAACCCCCGTCTCTGGTCCTCGGTCCTCCAGAATCGGAGTCTATCTGGATCACAGAGCAGGTATTCTGTCTTTCTACAGCGTCTCTGAAACCATGACTCTCCTCCACAGAGTCCAGACCACATTCACTGAACCCATACATGCTGGAGTTTATCTTTTTGGCTATGGAGTCACTGCAGGGTTCCCTAAACTCAGATAGAGTAAATCCAGAGTCTGAGGGTCGGTTCAGTTTACTTCTGTAGTTGCAGCATTAATTAGTCACATGACAACGGAACTGACTGATTCTTAAATGTTTCAGTCATTTTTAAATCTGCTTTCAGCTTCTGAAATGTGAATATCTGTCTTTTATCTGGCACCAGGATGCCGGTGTTTCCATTTTAATATTCTTTGGCCTTCATGTGGCACCAGGATGACAGCTGTCCAGTTCTGTCCACTGGAGATGATCCTCTGTGTACTGAGATGTGAGAAGCCGGCATTAGCTGACTTCTGTCAGGACAGCTGACCAATCAGAGCAGGCTGCAATTTTCAGAAGGTGGACTTTGAAAGACTGGAGCGAAAACTATATATTTCATACAGAGAGTGAAAAGAGAAATAAGAACGCTACTTGGTTTTCGAACAGTAACGATGTGATGTTGATTTTCATGATGGTGAAACTTCTCAATGAGGCTGACCTGTTGGTTCAGTGTAGAAGCTGCAACATGGTGAGTCTCAGTTTAAAGCATCAGGACACAATAAGTGATGTTTGATGGAGGTCTATGTTGATCCTGACAAATTTTCCAACTTGTCACTGAACCACTCAGTGACTTTTTACAGGTGAAATATTTAAACATCAACAACAAACAGAAAATGTGCATCTGAATCAGCTTGACACATGAAATCACAAAATTCACATTTTTTTTTGCATTTTATTGTAAATATTTTCATGTTTTCACATTTTACCTTCTCAGAAACTATTTTGAAACTTAAGAGTTGCATGAAAATGTAACAGTAAATGACTTTTAATGTCTTCCTGAATCTTATCTTTGCTTTCCTTTGATTTGAATTCATGTTTCTTCAATCTCATGTTAGTGATGCATTTATGGAACCAGCTGAGGTGAAGGAAAAATCAGCTTTTATTCAAATGTGTACTTCATTCCTGTATAGAATGTGTAGGATTTGTATTTTCTTGTGGATTTTCTGGTTGAAAATAATGATATTTCATTGCAGTCAGTAGTCATTTAATAATCTGATTTGGTGATTTCTTAAAATTTTGTTGGTGTGTTTTGTTTTGCTTCTAAATTGTTGACAAACTTGTGATTCAGCTTCATGTTAATCTGCAAATAAACAACAATGAATAAACAGAGCCTGGATTCTGGATTCTATCATTGATGCACTAATTATATGTTGAAATGATTATTATATATTTAATATTGTTGTCATTTTTTCTCCTGTAAACTGTATTAAAGGGGTTAGTGTTCCTTCAGTTGTATCAGAAAGTGTTTCATTTTACCAAAATTTACAAGGGGTTAACTCCTCATTGGGGGTAACTCCAAGACACCTCAGATTTGTCCCATTTATACAACAGGCCTTTATGATGAAAAGTTTGTAAAATCTTCCACAACAGTCAAAGGGCGTGGCCATGGCAACCCGCTGAACTTTGATGCTTCGCCATGAAACAGGAAGTGCTGTCTAACTCTCCTGTACATGCTCCAATCTGCCTCAAACTTTACATGTTTGATCAGAGTCCTGCCCTGATCACATTCATGTGCTAATATCCATTCACAGTCATAGTGCCACCTGCTGGCAACAAGAAAGAACATGTTTTATGCTTTGATGTGCTTTTATTGAAAGTCTCAGTTCCTGAAAATTTCTGCCACACCTCGACATGCAACACGTCCCGACATGCAGGGTCCAGTCAACAATACTTGCAGCTTCAATTATTACTATTATTACTACTACTATTGTCCTCATGTTCCCAAGTGTTTTTTTTTTATTAAATCTGATGCTGCACATAATAACACCAATGTATCTCTGCAAAGACCTGTCCAACGATGCTTGCAGCTTTAATTTTTTGTGTAATAATGAGATGCTTTCTTAATTATATTTTTTGTCTTACAATTGTGACACTTTCCCTCATAATTATAATAATTTGCTGGTATATAAATAATTTGTGGCACCACACGATCATCATAGTCAGTAGGATTCATCATCTGGGGATAATCAACGTCTGTGGAACAGTTAAATTGTTAATGATATATTGGTTTGGACCTGCGTTGCTTTCTTAAATCAGGACGTTAGATTCTCTGCATCCAGAACAAAAACCCTGAATCCTGTCCTTCCTCAGTAAACCAGCAGGTAAAACTGCATCAAACCAAGCTGCACACCTGCAGCCAGTTTCTCTCTAACGGGGGATTCCTGGCATTTCCTCTCAGAGTTTCAGCGTCACGCTGACGGAGGAGGATGAAGCTAAAACAGGAAGCCGGTGGGTGGATGTGTTTGCTGGGCGAAGCTCTCTGATCTTGGTTGGCTGCCGGTTCTGGAAGCAGGACGAGGCTGTTGGCAGCTTCTCTTTTTGGGATTGGCTCTGAAGTGGCGCTAATATGCTAATTCCCTCTCACTAACTGAGGAAAGTCCCTGATGGAGGTTGCAGAGCTGCAACGGATCTATTTATAACAGCAGCCAGGAGCAGGTGGACGATTCAGGACAGAATTCCACCAGAAACATACCAGAAATATACTAGAAATATACCAGAATTCAACCAGAAACATACCAGAAATACACCAGAAATATACCAGAATTACACCTGAAATATATCAGAAGTATACTATAAATATCCAAGAAATATATATCAGAAATATATTATAAATATGCCTGAAACATATCAGAAATATACCAGAAATAAACTAGAAATATACCAGAAATATACCAGAAATATACTAAAAATATACCAGAAACACACTAGAAATATACCAGAATTCCACCAGAAACATACCAGGAAAATACTAGAAATATACTCAAAATGTACTAGAGATATATCAGAATTGTACCAGAAACACACCAGAAATATACACGAAATACACCAGAAATGTACTAGAGATTTACCAGAATTACACCAGAAACATGCCAGAAACAAACCAGTAATATACTAGAAATATTCCAGAAATATCCTAGAACTATATCAGAAATATAATAGAAATACACCATAAAAATACCAGAAATATACTAGAAATATATTAAAAATATATAAGAAATATACCAGAAACATCCCAGAAATCTAATAGAAATACACCCGAAATATACCAGAAATATACCAGAAATATACCAGAAAAATACCTGAAATATATTAGAAATATACCTGAAATATATCAGAAATATACCATAAACACCCTAGAAACATACTATAAACATACTAGAAATATACCATAAACACACTAGAAATATACCATAAACACAGTAGAAATATACAATAAACACACTAGAAACAAACCATATACATACTAGAAAAATAGCATAAACATACTAGAAAAATACCACAAACACACCAGAAATTTCACAGGTTAATGTAAGCTCAGGCTGCTGCAGGAAGGTTTCATGACAAATATGAGTTAATATGTTAAATTCAGCTTTCAGTAATAAGATTTTACAGTCAACTCCAACATGTTGTACAAGTCTGACCATTTAAACCAGTTAAAGTTCCCAGTCTGCTGAACAGGAAACACGAGCAGCTAATGAAGCGTGAACCCGAGTCCAGCAGCTTCCACTTTGTTTTTCTAATGGAAGTCGTCGTGGAGCTTTTTAATTGGATTCTGCTCTTGTTCTTTGGCATTTTAATGATTCTTTGTGGTTTCATTTGACTAATAAGGAGAAGATGTCAGCTAGAAGAAGACGAAGTAGAAGAAGAAGGAGGAGGAGAAGAAGAAGAAGGAGGAGACGAAAAACAAGAAGAAGAAGGAGGAGGAGGAGAAGAAGGTAGAGGAGAAAAAGGAGGAGGAAGAAGAGAAGAAGAAGGAGGAGTAGAAGAAGAAGGAGGAGGAGAAGAAGAAGGAGGAGGAGGAGAAGGAGGAGGAGAAGAAAACCAAGAAGAAGAAGGAGGAGGAAAAGAAGAAGAGAAGAAGAAGGAGGAGTAGAAGAAGGAGGAGAAGAAGAAGGAGGAGGAGGAGAAGGAGGAGGAGAAGAAAACCAAGAAGAAGAAGGAGGAGGAAAAGAAGAAGAAGAGAAGAAGAAGGAGGAGTAGAAGAAGGAGGAGAAGAAGAAGGATGAGGAGAAGAAGAAGGAGGAGGAGTAGAAGAAGAAGGAGGAGGAGGAGGAGGAGGAGAAGAAGAAGGAGGAGGAGAAGAAGAAGCAGAAGAAGACTAAGAAGAAGAAGGAGAAGAAGGACAAAAAGGAGGAGAAGGAGGAGGAGAAGAAGAGAAGGAGGAGGAGGAGGAGAAGAAGCCCAAGAAGAAGACCAAGAAGAAGGAGAAGAAGAATAAGGACAAAAAGGAGGAGAAGGAGGAGAAGGAGAAGAAGGAGGAGGAGGAGGAGAAGAAAGAAGAAGAAAAAGAAGCAGGAGGAGCAGGAGGAGAAGGAGAAAAGGAAGGAGGAGAAGAAAGAAGGAGAGTAAGGAGAAGAAGAGGAAGACCAAGAAGGAGAAGAAGGAGGTTAATGTAAATTAACGCATTAAAATGTCCAAAACCTGGACATTAATACATTAAAATGTTCAAAACATGGATATTAATGCATTAAAGTGTCCTAAACCTGGATAATAATACATTAAAGTGTCCAAAACATGGATATTAATGCAATAAAATGTCCAAAATCTGTATATTAACACACTGAAGTGTCGAAAACCTGGATATTAATGCATTAAAGTGTCCAAAAGGTGGATATTATTGCACTAAAGTGTAAAAAACTGGATATTAATACATTAAAATATCAAAAATTTCAATATGAACCAAAAAATTTATCAAAAACCTGGATATTTACATAACAAAATGTCAAAAACCTGCATTTTTGTTTTTATTGGAGCGTAAGATCTGCATAAAGTTGCATAAAATGAGCAGTAAAGTCCTAGCAGCTCTCAGATAAAAGTATCTGATTATTCAAACTGACTTTACTTTGGTCCTGCTGACTGATTTTCACTCTCGCTGCTCGCTCAGATTTGATGCTCCGCAGCCTCTAACTGATGATTCTCAGTTTTCAGGAGCGTTTTTTTTTTTAAATAAAAACCTCTCTGGCGTGTGAAGCCTGTGACAGCGGCTCATCTGGATTCTCTGGAGCGAGCCGGTGTTTCCAGGATTCTGTGAGCTCAGCATTCATCAGGCACCTCGCTGAGGTTTGGACGGCAGCTCTGAGGTGACCCAACTACCAAACAGCTCAGCATAGATCCTCCTACGTTTCCTCAGCAGGAGATCCACAGCTTTGTTTGTGATGGGTCCCGACTCGACAAGACTACCTGAATGTTTTAATGAGCCCAGGTTTCCGGGGACGAATATATCTCCATAAGTAGAGCTAGAAAGTTTGAGCTGCTGTTTATTAATCCTCCACGGTTACTGTGGTCGCTTCAACTAAAGAACAGATGGATTTTAAAAAACAATGTAGTTTATCTGTTCTAGTCCGAGAAGATCTATCAAAGTGTGTGAAACCTTTAAGACACAAGAAATCAGAGAACCGCAAGAAAAATAATTCCATGAGTCTAAACTGACGTCGTCAAAAAACTTCTCGTTTCCAAAACTCAAAGATATCCAATCAACAGCAACATTAAACCAGAAAAAATAGCACTAAACCTTCAAAATTATGAAATAAAAATATGTAAATGTATTACATGATGCAGTAAAAGTACAACAATTGCTCTGTTTTCATGAAAAGCCTCAACGCCAAGGCACAAAAGCATCAAAATCTGGATTTTGACTGATTCAAATCTCAAAAACCTAAAAAAAAAGTGTCACAAAGAGATATGCAAAGACATGCATGTACCAAACAATCAAAGAGCTGGATGATAACACAGAAAAGTCAAAAAATTTGGTTATTAGCCCATGAAAGTGTCAAAAACATTGGACATGAATGCGCTAAGCCGTCAAAAATCTGGATTTAAAGGCATCAAAGTCTCGAAAATCTACATTTAACTAATTAAAGTGTCACAGACCAAGATATTAATGGACTAATGTATCAAAAGCCTGGATAACAATCCATAAACATCTCATAAACCTGGAAATTACGGCATTAAAATGTCAAAAACCTGGATATGAACTTACCAAACAGCCACAAACTTTAATGTTAAAGCACAGGAGTAAAAACGGTAATGGTAATGGAAATACAAATTTTAAAAAATATAGATGTATGTACAATTTATACCTAAATACTGGAATATTGTGCAGCCTCACTGTTTTTTTTACATTAATGCACCTCAAAGCTGGTAAATTTCACTGATTTGTCCATGAGAATAGGAGCATAAATGAGTAGAAATGAAGGATATTTTCTTTGGGTGTAAAGGACGTGTTTTTCTTGACTTTCTTTCTGCATCGAGTATATGAATATAAAACTGCAGTATTTAAACAGTTCCTCCTCCTGGGCTGCTCCTCATGTTGTCTCTTCCTGTTTTGCTGTGAGGATTTGCAGATTCGTTCTATAAACAAAGTGTGAAGCTCTCGTTACCGTCGGCCCCGGCAGGCCCCTCCACTCGGTCCTCGGAGCCTCCGACCGGAGGATTCTTTACCGAGCGACGTGGGCGAGGAAAATAGAAGAGGGTTTTTAATCTTGAAAGAGGCAAACGTCCGCCTGGAGCAGCAAGAGAAATGTGGCAGCAGGAAAGGCAAGGCAAGGAAAGGAAAGGCAAGGAAAGGAAAGGAAAGGAAAGGAAAGGCAAGGAAAGGAAGGGAAAGGAAAGGAAAGGCAAGGAAAGGAAAGGAAAGGAAAGGCAAGGAAAGGAAAGGCAAGGAAAGGCAAGGAAAGGAAAGGAAAGGAAAGGCAAGGAAAGGAAAGGCAAGGAAAGGAAGGGAAAGGAAAGGAAAGGAAAGGAAAGGAAAGGAAAGGAAAGGAAAGGCAAGGAAAGGAAAGGAAAGGAAAGGCAAGGAAAGGAAGGGAAAGGAAAGGAAAGGCAAGGAAAGGAAAGGAAAGGATGACCCGACGTAAACCAGAACTTTCACAGGGAAACCGACAGTAAACTGCAGTAACAGCTGGAAGTTAAAAACTAGCCAAGGAACTGAGCGAGGTTTGGGTTTGAGTCTCATGAACCTGGATATTAAGACATTAAAGTATCAAAAAATATTAAAATTGTATCTTTTGATGATCCTTTTCTATCTCCTTGTTGTCATTTTGCATATTTTTGTCGTCATTTTTTGTATTTTCTGATATTTTTGCATCTTATTTCAGTCACTGGGTGGTCATTTTGCAGTTCTTTTATGGCAGCTGTGCATCCCATTTGAATTATTTTGCATCTCTTTGCGGTAATTCTGCGCCTATCATGGTCATTGTCTCTTTATCATCATATGTGCCTATTTGCAAAGATTTTGCATAGCATTTTCATCATTTTGTGTCTCTTTGCAATCATTATTTTAATAATTTGGCATCTTTTTATGGACATTTTGCATGTTTTTGTGGTCATTCTATGTATTTTTGTGATAATTTCCATCTTATTTTAGTCATTTTGCATCTCACTGATTGTTTTACATCCCCTTTTTGTCATTTTGTGTCTCCTTGAGGTCATTTTGTCATCTCTTTGAAGCAATTGTGCATCTTGTTTAAATAATTTAGCATCTCTATCTGTATCTTTGGTAATTTTGCATCATTTTGTGTCTATTGTTAGTGATCCTGTGTCTCTTTGTGATTTTAGTCGGTTTATGTCTGTTTCTTGGAATTTTGCATCTCTTTGGAGCCACCGTGTATCCCGTTTTGATCCTTTTGCATCTCTTGTTATTTTGCATCTCTTTCTTGTTATTTTGCATTTCTTTCTTGTTATTTTGCATCTCTGTGATAATTTAGCTTCTGTTTGTGGTTATTTTGTGCCATTGTATGATATCATAGTGCCCTACTGTCGTTATTTTTTAAATTGTGCATCTCTCTGTGGCAATTTAGCATCTGAGTTCATTCATTTGGAAAGTCATTGTGGTCATTTTGCGATATTTCCGTGCCCCCTATTAGTCATTTTGCGAATCTTTATGCTCAGCTGGCAGCATGTGATGAATAAACACCTTAATAAAACACTCCATGTTGGTTTTTCTTTTATTTATGTCCATGGAATAAAAAATGTTCACTAAATGTGTCAGGAAAAGAGATTCAGTCATAAAACACATATTTTCAGATCCAGTGTCACTAATTTATTATTATATTTTACACCCAGTGCAAATAAACATCCACAAATCTGCTTAGAAATCACAGCAAAAAGACTATTAATCTATAAATCAGTGCAAACAGCAGCTGCTATTCGGTCATACGGTTACATTTTCACAGCAATAATGATTTAGTTTGTTAATAAACAGACTTAATAAACGCTGTTACAGGGAAATAACCCGGCAGGTAGCAGCAGATATAATCTCAGCAGGGGAGTTAAAGGTCGCTGCTGCTGCAAACCTCTAAATAAATCATATTGCTGCTGTGTTTGACCACATATGGCCTTTAATACTGCAGCTGCACTCTTTATATTAATGTTCTTTTGCAACAACATGCATGAGCGGGTTTCTCTGCTCAGTCAGAACAGCCAGTGCCTGTTCAGGATGTTCGAGAAGAAGAACTAAACCAGATGTTAAACGCCCTTCAGCGATGCGATCTTTGCTCAACAGAACAGACTGGGAAGGCACAGCGACTTTGTTGGGTGATAATTAAAAGGTGATATGACAGGAAATAGTTGCAGAATCAGGGAAGAGGGTGTATTTTTCTGTTTATCACGATCGAATTTTGCTTTAACACTAAAATACGCACTATGAAGAGGTGGTTTACTCTTTTGTAGTGGCTGAATAGTTGGTGTAAACTGCTTGTGAACTCAATTGACCTGATTAAATTAAAAAAAACTGACTGGACATGATTTTTTTTTAATCAAGTATGCCACATAAAAACTTTTGAGGTAAGCAGAAAAAGTCTATACAGTCAGCTCAAAATGACTTGATAAGGTCTTATATGGTGAAAATCCATTTTTATTGTGTTTTGTGGTGTTTATAAACATGGAGATGTGAAATAAAAGTTGCTTTCTTCTGCCATGTCTAAAGATCCTCTACAACTAGATATCTATTTAGCTGCTTCTGCTGACTTTAAAATGTCTGAGCTGAGAGTAAAACTCACCAAATATTCTGCTGTTGGCTGTGAGAGTGAACACAAGAGTATTCATGCATTCATGCACTGACATGCAACTGGTTATTAACTCCCCAAGCCAAGCCTGAGTGTCTGACTTTAGCTCTGAGCTGAGAGCTGTGATGACTAAAGTTAAACAGGTTTAGAGCCACAGATTCCTCATAAAGAGAACAAACTATAATCGTAAACCAATATGAGGATTTTTAAATATAATACGCAATAAAAGCAACACAGCCGTCTGGTTCCGCCTTTGTTGAAATTGTTAGCTAAAGTTATGGGGAAACAGTTGAACCTGTTTGCTAATGTTCTGGATAAACAGCCAAAACTTTGAGCTTAAACACTTTAAAATGTGAGCTAAAGTTTTAGATAAACAGTTTAAACTGTTTGCTAAAGCTATAAAACTTTTAGGTAAAACAGGAAACTGTTAGCTAAAGTTATAGATGAACAGTTGAAATGGTTAGCTAAAAACAACTGAAACTGTTAGCTAAATTAATGGATACAGTTAGAACTCTAAGATAAAAACATTTAAAATTGTTAGCTAAAACAGCTGAAACCATTAGCTAAAACAGGTGACACTGTTAGCTAGGTTGTGGACAAGCAGTTGAAACATTTAGCTGTAACTGTTCGCTGTGGATAAAGAGTTGAAACTGTTTAAGTTATGGATATATAGTTGAAAGTATTAGCTAAAACCAGATGAATCTGTTTGTCAACATTATGGATAAACGGCTGAAACTATTAGCTAAATCAGATGAAACTGTTAGCTAAAGCTGTTAGCTAAAGCTATGGATAAACAGCTGAAACTATTAGCTAAAGACAGCTAGCTGTAAGTAGCTGTTGTTCATCTTGTGTCTCTTTGAGGTTGTTTTGAGTTTCTGTAGTCCTTTTGTGTCTTGTTGCGCTCATTTTCAGTCTCAGTGTGGTTGTTTTGTCTCTCTTTATGGTTGTTTTGAATGTATTTGTGGTGTTTTTAATCTCTTTCTAGTCTTTTTGAATTTCTTTGTGGTTGTTTTAAATGTTTTTGTGGTTGTGTTGAATCTCTGTGTTTTTCTGTGGTTGTTTTGAATGTTTTTGTGGTTGTTTTGAATCTTTTTGTGGTTGTTTTGTTTCTATTTGTGGTTGTTTTGAATCTTTTTGTGGTTGTTTTGTGTCTCTTCATGGTGTTTTGAATCTCTTTGTGGGTTTTTGTGTCTTTTGTGGTTGTTTTAAATCTTTTTGTGGTTGTTTTGTTTCTATTTGTGATTGTTTTGAATCTTTTCGTGGTTGTTTTGTTTCTATTTGTGGTGGTTTTGAATCTTTTTGTGGTTGTTTTGTGTCTCTTCATGGTGTTTTGAATCTCTTCGTGGGTTTTTGTGTCTTTTGTGGTTGTTTTGAATCTTTTTGTGGTTGTTTTGTGTCTCTTTGTGGTTGTTTTGAATCTTTTTGTGGTTGTGTTGAATTTCATTGTGGTTGTTTTGAATCTTTTTGTGGTTGTTTTGAATCTCTAAATAGTCTTTTTGTGTCTTTTTGTGGCTGTTTTGAATATTTTTGTGGGTTTTTGTGTCTTTTGTGGTTGTTTTGAATCTCTACTTTTTTATGGTTGTTTTGAATCTTTTTGTGGTTGTTTTGAATCTTTTTGTGGTTGAGCTGAATCTCTTGTGGTTGTTTTAAATCTCTTTATCGTCTTTTTGTGGTTGTTTTGCGTCTCTGTAATCCTGCCATGTCTCTTCGCAGTCTTTTGTACGCCTATTGCTTTGCGTCTCTGACACTTTGGCCTTCATAAGAGTTGACATTTTGAGCTATTGTTACTTCCAGAGAGATTAAATTCACACACAGACGTTTGCTGCCACTCACATGAACGCTACAGACACCCACACACACTCAGATCCGCTCTGCAGGTAGAAATCAGACGATGTTCTCTAACAGAAATGTCACTGTCAGATGAGTTTTTGCATTAGTTCCCTTGCAGCAGCGTTTCTTTAATCAGTCCCCTCCCCACTGCTCTTGATGCATGACTTCTCAGCCTGCCAGATGGTCCTGTACAATATCTCATCACTATTAATTCCACCGATACAGCCAGACATTAATGAGGACTCCTACATATAACAGCTGCAGCAGGTGCTCTGCGGCGGTAACGTTTCCATTACGCTTTTATTTAAATCTGTCGTTTCTGTGTTCCATTGGACAGGAGCTTGTAAAACACGAGGTCGGGACAGAGGCGGCGACGATGCGATGCTGCGCCGACGTGATTTTAATGAGATACGCTGGGATTTTACACTTGTTCTTTCTCAGGCGTCTTTAGAGCGACAAGATCTGTTTTTGTTTTTTTCTTCTCCTCCATAATCCACTCGTTAATCACAACACTTCGGAAACACTGTGAAGCTGCAAATTCAGCAGCTGGAATTAACTCCAGACCTCTGATCTCCTGAACCTGTAAGCAAATAACGAAGCACAGCTGGACAAAAAAACTGCTTATCAGTCAGTGTGTGGAAATGGAAACTCTATAAAAACGTCTGTTATTGTAATATTTCTGCTGTAGTGATGCTGTGTCGTTCTGTAGCTGATTCTTGCCTCTTTGTAGTAGTTTGTCTTTGTAGTTGCTTTGTCTTTTATTTAGCAGTTATTTGTGTTTTTGCAGTAGTTTTATCTATTTGTGGTTGTTTTGTGTCTTTTTGTAGCCGTTTTCTGTCCCTTTGCAGTAGCTTTGTGTATCTTTGTCGTAGTTTTGTTTGTCTTGGTAATAGTTTTGTCTTTTTGTAGCCGTTATTTGTCTGTAGTTGTTTCATGTCTCTGAATAGTCATTTTGTGTCTGTAGTTGTTTCCTCTGATTTGTAGCTGTTTCTTGTCTCTTTGTAGTAGTTCTCTGTATCTTTTTGTCACAACTATTTGTCTCTTTTTAGTAGCTTTGTGTATCTTTGTAGTAGTAGTAGTTATGAGTTGTTTGCATCTTTTGGTAGCTGGTATTTGTCTCCTTTCAGTAGCGTGCATCTTTGTAGTTTTCTGTCTCTTTGTAGTAGCTTTGGGTATCTTTGTAGTAGTTTTGTGTCTCTTTGTGGCAGTTTTAGAACTTTTTATAGTTGCTTTCTGTCTTTCTGTGGGTGTTACTTGTCTTTTTGCACTACTTTCTATCTTTGTACTAGTAGTTTTCTGTCTGTCATTGATTTGTGTCATTTTGTAGCTGTTATCTGTCTCTTTGTAGTAGTTTTGTGTATCTTTGTCATAGTTTAATGTGTCTATAGTTGGTTTGTGTATTTTTGTGCTTGTTTGGTGCCTTGTTGTAGCTATAGTTTGTCTCTTTGTAGTAGTTTCATGTATTTTCGTAGCTGTCTCGTCTCTTTGTTGTCATTTTATGTCTCGTAATTTCTGTCCTTTTGTAGTCATGTTGTGTCTACAGTAATTTTGTGTGTTTTTGTACCTATAGTTTGTCCCTGTAGTAATTTCATGTATTTTTGTAGCTGTTTCATGTCTCCTTGTTGTTTATCCTCTTTGTGTAGTTGCTTTGTGTGTTTTTGTAGCTGTTTTGTGTCTTTTTGTAGTTGCGTTGTGTCTTCTTGTAGCTGTAATTTGTCTCTTTACAGTCATTTTTGCGTCTCTTTAAGCATTTTTTGTCTCTTTGTGGTCCCTTCGTGTGTTCTTGCTGCTATTATTTTTCTGTTTGTAATAGTTTAGCGTCTCTCTCTGGCTGTTTTGTGTCTCTTTGTGGTTCTTTTGTGTGTTCTTGCTGCTATTATTTTTCTGTTTGTAATAGTTTAGCGTCTCTCTCTGGCTGTATTGTGTCTCTTTGTGGTTCTTTTGTGTGTTCTTGCTGCTATTATTTTTCTGTTTGTAATAGTTTAGCGTCTCTCTCTGGCTGTATTGTGTCTCTTTGTGGTTCTTTTGTGTGTTCTTGCTGCTATTATTTTTTTGTTTGTAATAGTTTAGCGTCTCTCTGGCTGTTTTGTGTCTCTTTTCTGGTGTCGGTTGCAGCATGTCGGTTCAGGTCCTTCCTACACTCTCAGAGACAAACAGGGAAGCCGTGGCCTCATTCTGCTGCTAAATTACCCACACAGCGCTGCACCGAGCCAGATATCATTACCTCGTTCCCTCCACTCCTTCAGGATAAATTCTGCTGCCGAGCGTTTCCTAATCATCAAAACAAGAAGCTTTCCAGCACGACTCGCCGCTAAACAGTCGGCGAGGCTGGAAATAATTGAGCGGAGACGTTCTGCTGCTGGAGGAGACGACAAACAACGAGATCCCGCGTTTTCACGAAGCGTCAGAAAGAAATGAGAATCATTACGACAGAAACAGCACCAATGTTTGTGGATCAGAACCAGAGTTTCAAGTCTCTTTGTGGTTGCTTTGTGTGTCCTTGTGACGATTTCGAGTCTCTTTCTGATCGTTTTGCATGCTTTAGTGCTAGTTGTGTCTTTTTGAGGTCGCTTTCTGTCTCTTTTTGTTTGTTTTGTGTCATTTTATGTCTCTGTTGTTGTTTCTCTTTTGCGTTTGTTTTGTGACCTTATTTTTGACCTCAAGTAGTCTTTATAGTCGCTTTCTGCCTCTTTATGGTCCATTTTAATCGCTTCCTGATAGTTTTCTCTCCTTGGTTTCATGTTTTTCTTGCTATTCGTGTCTCTTTCTGGTCATTTTATATTCTTTAGTGGTTGTTTTGTGTCTACTTTTAGTTGTTTTGTGTGTCCTTATGGTTTGTTTTTTTCTGTCTGCGGTGATTTTTAGTCTCTTTGTGGTCGTTTTACATGCTTTAGTGCTAGTTTTGTCTCTTTGTGGTCGATTTGTGTGCCTTTATAGTCATTTTATGTCTCTTTGCGGTTATTTTTCTTCATTTTGTATTTGTTTTGTGTCTCTTTGTTCTTGTTTGCATCTCCTTGTGGTCGTTTTGTATCTCATTTTGGTTGTTTTGTGTGATTTTGAGTCTCTTTCTTGTTTCTTTGAGTCTCTGTCTGGTTTTGTGTTTCATTGTCAGTGTGTTGTTTCTCTTTTTATTGTTTTATGTCTCCATAGGGTCATTTTGCATCTCTTTCTAGCCTTCTTTTGGTCATTTTGTGTCTTTTTGTCGTCATTTTCTGTCCACCTGTACCTTCAGGACAATAAATGAGACCAGCAAAGTCAACATTTAGCACAGAGAAGACGGATGTTTCGAAAAAGAAGTGAAGGAAGACATGAAGCTGTGAAACTGGAACACACCGAATCTAAACAGGAGAAGGGTTCTACAAACCCACTTATCAGGTACTTATAATGCAGTCTTGAGGGTCCTCACCAGGCCTTCTACCAACCATCTGTGAGTTAGTTCTTGGATGAAGGTAAAAAAAGTCTTCAAAAACCAAGAAGAAGTCTGAAAGCTATTTAACTTTGCCGCATTATGAGATGATTGATGCTCTGCTCAGTGCACCACTAATAAATAAGTAGCTTTATTTATTTATTTGGTTGACAGCCGTTTGTAGAGAACGGTGGATGTTAAGAATCTGTCAGAGCAGTTTGGACACTTTTAATATTCCCTCCGTCCGGATAGAGAAATCAAACCGAAGCAAATTACACGAACAAACATCCACTTCACCCAGTACGGCGACACGTTTGTTCCACAGTGAATGTTGGCACTTTGAATCAGCGGCTCAATTATGCGTCGTCACAAAACATTCTGCCTCTTCAGAAGCACTTAGAAACCTGAAAGGACATTTATTTAACCTGAAACTGTCTGTTGCTCTGCTCGTCTCTCAACAACAACAGGTTTAAATGGGTTTTATCTGCTTCCTGTTTACTGTCTTTGGATTTCATTTCGATGTTTTGTGTCTCATTTATGGTGGTTTTAGGCCAGTTTGTATTTTTGTGTGTGATTTTCATGATTTTCATGGTCATTTGATGTCTAATTTCAGTCATTTTGTGTGTAAATTCATTAGCTTTGGCCTTGTTTTGGTCATTTTATGAAGAATTATGTTTGCTTTTCTATTAAATTTTGGTCATTTTGTAGTTAATTTTAGTACTTTTTGCCTCATTTTGAATGTTTTGTGTCTCACTTCTGGTTGTTTTATGTGTCACTCAGGTTGTTTTGACTCATTTTGGTCATTTGTTTGTCATTTTGTGTCTCGTTTTAGTTCTTATTGCTTAATTTTGGATCTCATTTTGGTCATTTTTATCTCCTTTTGGCTGTTTTTGTTGAATTCTGGTAATTTTGTGTTTCATTTTTGTCACTTTAGGTCCTATTTTGGTCATTTTTTGGTTCCTTTGGGTTGTTCTGAATGTCATTTTAGCCATTTTATGAACAAATTTGGTTGTTATTGACAAAGTTTGATTATTCTGTGTTTCATTTTGTGTCACTGCCACTAGAAAATCCTGACATTTCCTCTAAAATCCATTCATGCGTCGTGCCTCATTGAACAATTTGCCCAAAGGAAGCCTGTGAAAAATAAAAATTCAGTGTTTACTGGAGCACCTGGATGGTTTTTTTCACTTTTCACAGTGAATGACAAACATGTTAATTTCTTTTAGTTGAGATGGACAAACTGGAAAAGTACAGATGGAGGTTTAGAAGTGAGAAGGTGAAGGGATGACCAGATGCAGAGCTGAGAGGATGGATGAGGAGGAGGACGTTTTGACTGGTTATTAGTGCTGCCCTGGATGAGACATCCATCCTGCGACACATCACGTTTCCTCACCTTCTAATTGGACTGTCATACCTCAGACCAGCGGCCTGAGGCGAGGTGACGTGACGGCCGGACGCTCGTCTGACTGAACAGAGAAAGAAGAAGACAGAATGTGTCGAGGTTCATCCAGCTGTGGCTGAAAATCAGACGGAGGTCGGACAGCCTCACCTGAACCCAGAGATTTAAATAGAAAGTAGCACCAGTGAAGCCATTTTTTATCGGGTAAGCTCCAGTTTTAACAAAGGATCTCCCAGAGCAAGAATATGTAATTGGTTTCTGTTACCTTTTGGTCATTTTATGTCTCATTTTAGTGGTTTTGTGTCTCAGTTTAGTGGTTTTGTGTCTAATTCTGGTTGTTTTCTGTTGAATTTTTCATTGTTTTATGTATAACGTTGGTTGTTTGCGTCTCATTTTGGCTGTTTTACAGATGATTTTACTTGTTTGTGTCTCATTTTTGCCGTTAGTGATTATTTTTGAGTTGTTTTATGTCTCATTTTGTCATTTGTGTCTCATTTAGGTTGTTTTATGTCTCATTTTCGTTGTTTTCTGTTTAATTTGGGGTGTTTTATGTACAGTTTTGGTCATTTGCATCTCATTTTGGTTTTACTGTGGCTCATTTTGGTTGTTTTGTACATTATTTTGGCCATTTTGTGTCTCGTGGTTGTTTTGTGTCACATTGGGGTCATTTGTGTTTCATTTTTGAGAATTTTGTGTTATATTTTGGCCATTTTGTGTCTCATTTGGATGATTTTGTGTCTTATTTTTGTAACTCATTTCGAACATTTGAGTCATTTTTGTCTCGTATTTTGTTTATTTAGTGCCGCATTTTGGCCATTTTGTGTCCCGTTATGGTTGTTTTGTGTCTTTTTTTCCATTGATCAAACTATTTTCTGTGTCTGACATTTCAGTTATTTTCTTTATGAATTGAACTGTTCTGCAACATTTGCTTCTCTTTCACTGCTGTGTTATTCTATCAGTCTTTCTAACGCAGGTTTTATTAGATCTACTTATTAATAATGTGCCGTTTTATCTCCAGTTTTCACATCACTTCATCTTATTCTCGTTGCGTTTCAGTCCTGCGGTCTATTTTGTGTCGTAAACCTGGATGTAAATAAAGCTTGGCTGTTGACGGACACCTGCAGCTCCATTGAGGTTCCGACCTGAACAGTTTTGTGTTCTTCCTGCCGTCGAAGCAGAAGCAGTGAAGTCGGCTGATTGACATGTGGAATTGCCGCAGAGCGTTTATCCCGGCGGTCGCCAACAACGCCGCCGCCGCTCGCTTTCACAGATGAAGCCGTTTTATGCAAACCACGGCGCCGATTGTTCCCCCTGCATGCGAGAATGCAATCACATTTACATTTTAGTCGCTCAGACTCACAGAGAGCGGCATTGATCGCATGCAGGTGAGCCGGTGGCATTTCATTACAGTGAGGCCCGAGGTCCTCTTCGCTTAAACAGCTGAGACGACGACGAGGCGGCGGACACCAGCGTCCGAGAGCCGCTGCAGACGAAGCTCCGCCGCTGCACAAACAGAAATCCAAGAGGCGGTGAGATGTCAGGAGAATTAGCTTCTTTCTGTCAGAACGAACACACAGCACTCAGATCGCCGCTCGCTGCCACATTAGTTAGAAGGACAGTTTGTCTCGAGGCCTCGACACGTCACTTTAATGCTCCCAACCCAAAGACGCGTGAAGACGAACAGATCTGCATGTTTAGACTGTCTGTTCACACACAGCTGGGTTTAGCTCAACGCTAATGCTAGCATTTCCTGCTAGGAAATAGTTCAAGGCTTGGTTTAGACCTGGTTTCAGGATGATTTTGGACAGTTTTTGGATTTGGTTTTGAATTCCATCTGAAACTAGTTTATTGTGGGTTTTCAGCTGGTTCTGGACATACTTTTTGGTTGGTTTTACATGTAATTTCAGATAGGTCTTGTTTTGGTTTAGTGCTGGTGCTAAACTTGGTTTTAGACTAGTTTTGGACCTGGTTTCAGGTTGCTTTTGGACTGGGACTTGGTTTTGAACTTTGTTTTGATTTGGTTTTGGAATGGTTTTGAAGAGTTTCTGGAACTTGATCTAGAACTAGTTTACAGCTGGTTTTAGATGTAGTGTCAGGCAGGTTTTGGACTTGGTTTATGACTGGTTTTAGGCTAGTTTTAGACCTGGTTTCAGGATGTTTTTGGACATGGTTTGGGCTTGGATCTTTAACTAGTTTACAACTGGTTTTGGACTTGGTTTTGATTCAGTTTTAAAATGGTTTTGGGGCAGTTTTATGGCTTAGTTTTGAACTCGATTTTGAACTAGTTTACGTCAAGTTTTCAGCTGGTTTTAGATCTACTTTGATTCTGGTTTTGGACTTGGTTTAGGGTTGGTTTTAATCTACTTTTGGACTTGGTATCAGGCTGGTCTAGACCTTGGATTTAGACTTAGTTTAGGGGTGGTTTTCACTGGTTTTGGACTTTGTTTCAGACTGGCTTTGAACTTAGTTTGGGGCTGATTTTGGCCTTGGTTTTCAATGGGATTTTAGACTGACATCAGATAGGTTTAGAACTTGGTTTTGAAGTCAGTTTAGGGCTGATTTTGGAATTATTTCGGACAGACTTCGGACCAACGTCAGTCTGATTTTACACTTGGTTTACAGCTGTTTGTTTTTCACTTGGTTGGTTGGTTCACACTGGTTTTAACCTTAGTTTAGGACTGGTTTTGGACATTATCCTGGACTTGGCTAACGGTTGATTTTGGACTTTGAAGTGGTATTGAACTGGTTTCACACTGGAGAACTTGGAGCTTCTGTGGACTTGGGCTGAAATTACTGGATATAAATGGACTCAGCGCCATCAGTGCCTTTCTGGGTGAAGTTTACTCTCTAGCAAAGAGTTGCTTTAACTCAGCACTGACCCAGTCTTAGTGGCATTTTTTAGCTGCTAAACACATCAATTGCCACTGACAGCTGCGCATATAATCAGCACTAAATAGTAATACTTGTGTTGAAAAGGTCAAGTCTCCCTTGAAACACAAGAATCTGACCTTAAAGGAACTTACATAAAGGTTAGCCATGTATTAGTTGGCTTTGCTTCAGTACATGCACAGAAATGAACCCGTATCTGGACACGAGTGCAGAAAAAGCAGAGCTTAACCTCAGTGAGCTTTAGAAAGAGAGAAAAAAGTGTAATTTCTCACGGCTTAGACATCCAGGAGACCATCATATCTGTGCTGCAAAGCCTGGAAATGAGTTTGGTGTGTGCTCATGTAAATTCAGCTGCAGCAGGCGGAGCTATCTTCGACTATCTGCCGCTCCTCTGACACCATAAACTTGTTCTCGGTCTACCTGATTTTCTGGACGATTCTGCTGCAGAGGATTAACTGATAACGATAGAAAACGCACACAAACACCAACACACACATGCGCACACACACACAACACAACCCACCATGTGACCGGCGTCTCGGTGGAGCGTCGCCGTGTGATGACGGCTGTGATCTATAATTAATTTGCGACTGTAGGAATGTAACGGGGCAAGATAAATCACTTTAATACCGCGGAAATATATAAATAAAAAAGAAAAGAGGGAATAAGATAATATTGCGGTGAGGAACGGGGGGAGGAGAGCAGGAAGTGAGCTGTTGAGGCATCGACACACATAATTGATGGTGTCGTAAAATCGGTGCCACGAGTGGGTAACCGAGAGCATCTCGGAGATTAAACACATTCAGATGAGTTTTCCTCGCCTTCGTCTTCTTCCTCCTCTACAAGTTCTCACCACGTCTCTCTTCACAGAGGCGTAACGTCTGTTTTTAGGATCCCGTCGAAGATAAATAATCTGCCGTCACTGCCCTCGGATTTGTGAAATCCAGTTCTTTAATGTGAATTTCTTGCTGTTTATATGAAGCCACGCAGGCAGAAATCTGAGGTGTTTTTAATTCAAGTGGAGCCGAGCAGTGAATTGAATTGAAACAATGCAATTAGTGAACAGTGCAGTTGGAGTTTATTTAGCTTGAATGTGCAATACTTCGATGCAGCTCCTGAGCCGTGAACCACCTCTTTCAATGTCAGCGATTGTTCAGAAAGGTTCTGTTCTTAGTTTTAATTCTTTAATTTATTTACCTGAACAGAGTCACAGCTTCAGTGAAAGTCTTCTGCTTTGTGTGCCGGTGGAAAAAAATGGCAGATTTGAACTTTGTTTTGAACTTAATCTTGCACTAGTTTACGGCTTGTTTTAGAACTAGTTTCAGACTGTTCTAGACTTGTGATCGCACTCTTTTTAAAACTGTATATGGTTTGAACAAGAGTTACATTTGACAACAAAGCGACACAAAATGACCACAAAGAGACACAAAATGTCCATAAAAGGATGCAAAAATAATGGTTGATGCACAAAATCAGCTCAAATAACCCGAAAATTGGCAAAAATAAATGTGGAGAAATGCAAAATGACCATTTAAAAACCATGCAGACACACAACTAAAACAAAACAACATATTGCATCTGTTTGTAACCATTTTGCGACTCTTTCTGGTCATTTTGTGTCTCTTTCTGGTCATTTTGTGTCTTTTTTTGGTCATTTTGTGTCCCTTTGTGGTCATTTTGTGTCTCTTTGTGGATATTTTGTGTCTCTTTTTGGTCCTTTTGTGTCTCTTTGTCAATATTTTGTGTCTCTTTTTGGTCATTTTGTGTCTCTGATGATATTTTGTGTCTTTTTGTGGTCATTTTGTGTGTCTGTGGATAGTTTGTGTCTCTTTTTGGTCCTTTTGTGTCTCTTTATGGTCATTTCGTGTCTCTTTGTGGATATATTGTGTTTTGTTGTGGTCATTTTGTGTCTCTTTGTGGATATATTGTGTCTTGTGGTCATTTTGTGTCTCTTTGTGGATGTTTTGTGTCTTTTTGTGGTCATTTTGTGTCTTGACTCTACATTTGTTGGCCAGCTGCAGCATTGTTATCTGTTGTCTAGCAGAGCTGAATTTAAGCTGCCTCTCCTAAATCTGCCCGAGAGTTTGTAAATTTGTCCCTGAGGAGTGAAATTAACCAACACCTCCGACCGTTCAACAATTTCTTCACACGGAGCTTCTCACGGCTGATAATGAGCCGTAAACACCGGGGACGACTTGGCTTTCAGCTGAGCTCTGCAATACAGCGGCAGCAGCGGGAGGATTAGCAGGCCGGATAATCGAATTACCCTTTGCCAAACTCAGCATCCGCCGTCGGAGTGCCTCTGAGCAAGGCAGGAAGTGTTAAATGCAAGCTGACAGCCGGACTCTGCAGAGATTCGTCCTGACAGAGTTCTGGACGCCGGTTGTTCGTTGGATCTTTCTCACGGATTTCAGTTTGTGGAAGACAAGTCGGTTTGTTTTGAGGCTGCTGATGAGTTCTGAGAACCAGCAGCGACGTCGAGACGCCTGGAGCTGAAACGATAAAGAGTCTGGATGTGGAAAATCACCCCGATGATACTCAAACGTCAAGTCTTTAGATTTTACCCTCACGCAAAGATGAGAATGCTTGTGTCCTTTTCATATTTAATTTGACTGTTAATGCAAAAGCAGAACTATGGCAAATTTCAACCTTAGTGCCAATAAAAACTGTTAAAATCAAGACCTTAAGGACAGATGAAGATTAAATTATAATCACCACTGATTAAAATTGGTTTAAAAAATGGTTATTTAGAAAGAAATCTGGCTCCATGCAAGTAGAAAATAATATGAACATATTAAATAATCAACTAATATAATCCCTAACTGTAACAAATTTTAAAAATTGGCAATTTTGTGCCTTAATTTGGACATTTTATGTCGTAATTTGGTCATTTTGTGTCTCAATTTGGTCATTTTGTGCCTTACTTTAATCATTTTGTGTCTTAATTTAGTCATTTTATGTCTCAATTTGGTCATTTTGTGCTTAATTTGGTCATTTTGTGCCATAATTTGGTCATTTTGTGTCTCAATTTGGTCATTTTGTGCTTAATTTGGTCATTTTGTGCTTAATTTGGTCATTTTGTGCCATAACTTGGTCATTTTATGTCTCAATTTGTGTTAATGCAAAAGCAAAAAAAAAAAAAGGCAAATTTCGACCTCTGCTCCCATAAAAACAGTTAAAATCAGGACCTTAAGGACAAATGATGATTAAATTCTAATCACCACTGATTAAATTGGATTTAAAAAATGGTTGGTCAAAAGTAAATCTGGCTCTGTGCGAATAAAAAAAGCATATGAATGTATTAAATGATCCCTGACTGTTGTTATTTAAAAAAAGTTGTATGTAAACATAAGACAACAAACTGACATTTTAAAGGGTAAAAGTCCTGCAAATAAATGAATATTTGGTAGGGATTGGTGTTGGTTGAAAGTCGAACTCACTGAAAGCAGAAACTAACATCATCATCAAGGGCGGCTGTGGCTCAGGTGTTAGAGCGGGTCGTCCAATGATCGAAGGGTCGGCGGTTTGATTCCCTCTCTGTCCTAGTCATGTGCTGTTGTGTCCTTGGGCAAGACACTTTACCCACCTGGCCTCCAGTGCAGCTACTCACACTGGAGTATGAATGCGTGTGAATGTTGGTGGTGGTCGGAGGAGCCGTAGTCGTGGATTATCAGCCACGCTTCCGTCAGTCTGCCCCAGGGCAGCTGTGGCTACAAATGTAGTTTACCACCACTAGAGTGAGAATGTTTGAGTGAATGAATAATGGATCCATTGTACGCGCTTTGAGTATGCCTAATAGAAAAGCGCTATATAAATCTAATCCATTAATATCTAATATTTGTATTGCAGTTATTTTGGTTTTGTTGGGGAAACTTTTGTCTTTAACATCATAAGTGTGAGTTCTTTGTCTAAATCTGACAAAACACAAAAAATACTGTCAGTGTTGTCGCTAATCACTCATAAGTCCTAAACTTCCACTTACCAATAATTATATGGAAAAAAGAACATCCTAAGTCTTTACTGTGAGGTTTTTTTCATATTTTCACCTGATTTTCTCCATATTTTTGCTGTTATACTTGAGGAATCATTTAAAGTCAGTTAACCACTGAGGACTAAAAACACTTCTGGTACCTCTGACTCTGTCTTAACAGAGTTCACAGCGATAGACAAAGAAAATAAACTGCTTCCAGACGTCTTGATTTAATTCTCGTCGTGTTCCTCCTTCATTTATTGTTTTCTGTTCGCCGTTATCTGCAGAACAGATTTGTTTGGTGGTTTCTTCTATTGATTTCTCCAGAAGTTTCCTCTTTTCTTCCTCTGACCAATTTAGTGTTCTTTTTTATCCTTTAGTCTGCTGCCATTTTTTACCATTATAGTCCAACTCTGTGAGACAAAAACAGTTGTTAGAAGCTCTAGATGTCATGGAAACTGTAGGATTTTACACCTATGAAGTCTCTTTTAATGCCAGAAATGCCCTAACTTTTAATAGAAGGAGAAAATAAACCCAGTGTGTCATACTTAAAGTATAAAATGTGGGTGACTCTTGGAACTTCTCAAGGGCTTATTAAGATGTATCACAAGGTAACATCCATTAGTGGTAAAAATCTCTTGAGCTGCTGCATCCTGACTCCAAAAAGTTCTTGGACATCAAACATCATCAATGAAAAAAACCAAAAAATCCCACAAACTATCCATTACTGGAGCTCTAATGGACCTTTAGCAGGTAACAGCACCAACAACATAAAAAACAACCCAACCAATCAGAGGACACATGCAAATTACAGTCAGTAAGCTCCCAAAAGACAAAAATAAACCAGATCCTGAGCTTCTACAACTACAGCAAACTGATGATAAATATATGCATTTCTAATAAGTTTGTTCAGTGGAGCTCTGCAGGGAGGTTGAGATGAGAAAACCACATGGATTTAGTCATTTTTTGTCACGATTTGTTCATTTGGTGTCTCAATTTTGGAATTTTATGCTTAATTTGGTCATTTTGTGTCTCAATTTTGGAATTTTATGCTTAATTTGGTCATTTTTTAGCTTAATTTGGTCATTTTTTGTCTTGATTTGGTCATTTTGTGTCTCATTTTCGTCATTTTGTGACTTAGTTTGGATATTTTTATGTCTTAGTGTGGTCATTTTGTGTCTCAGTTTGGTTAATTTGGTCAATTTATTTCTTAATTTAGACAATTTGTTTCTCAGTTTGGTCATTTTGTGTCTAAATTTAGTCATTTTGTTAATTTGGTCATTTTGTGTCCCAATTTGATGATTTTATGTCTTAATTTGGTCATTTTGTAGCTTAATTTGGTCATTCAGGGTCTCACTTTGGTCATTTGTCTTATTTTGGTCATTTTGTGACTTAGTTTGGACATTTTTATGTCTTAATTTGGTTGTTTTATGCCTCAATTTGGTCGTATTGTGTCTCAAATTGATCATTTTGTGTTTTAATTGGTTGATTTTGTGTCTAAATTTAGTCATTTTGTGTCTCAATCTGGTTAATTTGGTCATTTTGCGTCTCATTTTGATTATTTCGTGTTCTCAACAAATGGCATCAAATAATCTGTAGATTAGTTAAATAATTCTGCAGTCTATAGTTTCAGGCAGAGAAATAAACTGTAGGCGATTATAAAAGTGGGCCAAACACAGACAAGAAACAATGTAGGAAGAAACCAGCAGCAGTAAACTTTACACCTTCAGTTTCTTTCTCCTGCTGCTGAGAATGTGGGTTGATTTCCACAGAAGCTGTTATTTTTCTCCCATTCGTGATCTGCAGCTAATTGAAAACACGAGTGGACCGATGCACGTTGTTCTGCCACAGCGGGAATTCTGCAAACTCTGCAGAAAAGCTAATTCAAATCTGGCCTCGGAAACACGAAGAAACTGTTGTTTAAATTCAGCAGCAGCTCGTGCGGTGAGCCAATTAGAAGCAGCCTGAGTGCCAACAAAGATCCGTCTGATTGGCGTGTCACGGAGATGGATGAAGCCGGAGCTCTGTGAAGCCGAGCAGCGATTGACGAGCTTCAGCTCCAATCAGCTCCGAGCGGCTCGTGAGGATCTGGATTGCCGGTCGGCTCAAAGCGGCGACTGTGAGCGTTTGTGAATTCAGCATCTGTTGTTTGTCAGCGGCCCTCCGGCCTCGGGGCCCAAATACCAACAGAAGCGCTGATAATGATGGCGGGAAAGCAAACAGAGACAACAGGAGGAGGAGAGGGGAGGCAAACGGACCGAAGGAGAAGGAACACCGATCTAACGATGACGCAAACAAAAACTGGCACTAAAGTCCTGCAGCAAACTCTGCAGCTGCAACAGAAGAAGGAGGAAGAAGGAGAGGAAGGAAAAGCAGAACAATGTAGTCATTTTGTGTCTTAATTTGGTCGTTTTGTGTCCCAGTTTGATCATTTTATGTCTTAATTTGGTCAATTTTTTGTCTCAATTTGGTCATTTTGTGTCTCAGTTTGGTTAATTTGGTCACTTTGTGTCCCAGTTTGATCATTTTGTGTTTCAGTTTCATTAATTTGGTCACTTTGTGTCCCAGTTTGATCATTTTGTGTATTAATTTATTCATTTTGTGTCTAAATTTAGTCATTGTGTGTCTCAGTTTGGTTAATCTGGTCATTTTATGTCCCAATTTGATCATTTTTTATCTAAATTTGATCAATTCGTGTCTCAATTTGATCATTTTTTGTCTACATGAACGAAGAACAATAAGTTGCAGAAGCTGTCAATTTGGTCATTTTATATCATAATATTTTTATCATTGCTTTTGTCTCAATTTGGCCATTTGGTCATTTTGTCTCACTTTAGTCATGTTATTTCTATTTGTCCTTTTTACTTCATTTTGTGTCTCATTTTGATAGTTTCCATTACATTTCAATCACTTTTGTCTCATTTTTTGTCATTTTCTCTCTTATTTTGGTTGTTTTGTTTCAGATTTTGAACTGCAGTGATAATGTGTAACGCTGATGTCCAACACTTGTCTTATCTGCAGTACAGAAAATGATGCTGCAGGAGTTAAAACGCTTTTATTTTTTACAGGAAACAGCATCTCAGATTTTGCCCGAACCAGATTCTGTAAAAATAAAAACCTAAACAAAATTTTAAAAAATTATCTTCTACACAACCATGAAGCCATCAGTGACTCAACCATGACCAACAGTTAAAAAGTTTTTAGGTTGAAGTGCAGGAAATGTTTCCACAGAGCAGAGAGGAAACTAATTTAGATTTTTTACATTAACTGAGTTATTTGAGGAATTAGTCTGCTAATCTTCTGACAGTACTTTAACGGTGTTTTCATACATGATGCCAGTACAGATGATTATTAATGCTCGTTATTTTGAAGGTTTGTGAAACCGTCTGAACACTGAGCTGAGATAAAACCATCATCTCTGAGAGTGTGAAGAGTTAAAACGCCTCCGCAGCTCCAAACTGTCGTCTCTTCTAGTGTGAAACGGAATAAATGTCAGATGATCCCTGGTGGCTTCGGTTTGCACCCTGCTGGCATCAGAGAGAGTTTTATCCTCACAGGGAGTCGACAACACACATCAGAGGTTGGGGTTAGTAATAACTACACAACTCCTAATGCTCCCTCTGTTTTAGAGCAGAACGTACAATATGAAAATGTTCACATTTAAGGAAGTATCTTTTTACAAATTATCACGAACAAGCTGAAGTCTGAATAAAAATAGATTCAATTTCAGCAACATTCAGCCTCGTTATGATCAAAATGACAAAAGTCAGACAAAAAAAGACAAACAACAAAAAAAAAGACAAAACATTACAAAAATGAAAAACAAAATGACAAAAAAAAGACAAAAAACACAAACGAGACAAAAAGGAAACACAAAACGACAAAAATGAGAAAAGCGACAAAAAAATGAGACAAACGAGACGAAACAAAACAAACCAGAGACAAAAAATTAGACAAGTTACAAAGCAACAAAAAATGGACAAAAACAATACACAAAACATCAAAGCAAAACACAAAACAACTGAACAGAAATTATACAACAAATAAATACATTTAAAAAAAACTAGTAAAAAATTCTCATGCTAAATCAACTTCTTTTTTTTTTTTAAATAAAGTAAAAAATGTATGAAAAAATGAATAACAAGCTAAAATGTATGAACTGTTTTACTACAGCATGGAAAGAAGAAAAAAAGTCAAAACAAGGTTTCAGATGAAGGTAGGTCCAAAATTTTGAGCTTTTTAATTCCCATTTCTGAATCTTTGGACCTCATTTTTGTCTTGTTTTGGTTGTTTTTTTTTTTTTTTTGACTAATCTTTGTCATTTTAACTTTATTTTGCGTCTAACTTTAAATGTTTTGTCATTTTATGTCTTAATCTGGCCATTTTGTGTCTCAGTTTGGTCAATTTGTGTCTCAATTTGGTCATTTTGTGTCTTAATTTAGTCATTTTGTGTCTCAATTTGTTTAATTTGGTAATTTTGTGTCCCAGTTTGATCATTTTATGTCTTAATTTGGTCATTTTGCGTCTTAATTTGGTCAATTTGTGTCTTAATTTAGTCATTTTGTGTCTCAGTTTGGTTAATTTGTTCATTTATGTCCCAATTTGGTCATTTTATGTCTTAATTTGGTATAAATTTGGTATTTTTTTTATGAAATTGTGTAAAAAATTTATGAAAATAAAGTCATAATAATGAAGAGGAATCAGAATAAAATTAAAAACTATACCATGTGGGGAAAAAACTCAAGTATAGAATGAAAAATATGTGACGAGAAAGTCTGAATATTTGAAGCATGAATGAGAAATTCTGCGATAATAAATTCAGCTGCAGGAAACATATTTTTCTACAGAGATGACAAAGATTTGCTTCTTGTCTTTTCATCCTCTTGTTTATCTTTGTTTATCTTTGTTTATCCGCCTCCTTGGATGGCTGGAGGTCCAATTAGCCGTCCATTGTTGTGTTGTGTTCTCGTGTTGCGTTCAGGCTCGGAGCTGCTGATTAGAGAGTCGCTGGCGTTCGCCTCACGTGGGACCGAAGGAAATCAGTGTCAAACTAATTGATTACACCGACTTCATTAAATTCTGATTTAATGAGTTTATAATCAAAACCATTTTCCTCCAGGTTAATTTAATCTGGGCTGCGAGTCGTAGCCGCCTGCCTCCAGTCGTGGTACGTTCAGGGACCGCTTGGCGACGATTTACTGTATTAAAAATTGAGGCTCCGCAGCAGGAACTGAAAGCAGCTAAAATTATTTTGTTACTGAGATTCTAGTCTTTGGTTTCTTCAACTTTATTTCCGATGACAGACTGAATCCTTACGTTGATCTGTGTTCAAGTGTTGTGCTGCTCTAACTTTCTCTTTAACCCTCGAGTCGTCCTGCGGGTCAAAATTGACTCGTTTTACAGATTGAAAATGTGAAAAAAATATATATTTTCACAGTGAAACTTCTGATGTCCACATTTTCAACAGTATTGGGAAATCTTTGAACATTTTTTGGTGGAAAAAAAAGAAATGTTGAAAATGTTTCTTAAGAATATTCACCAAAAAAAAATCCAGCGAATTTGGTTGGATTTTGGTTGATTGCCTTCCCAATGCCTTCACTGTTTTTTGGTCTTATTGATTTTTAGTTGATCTTCCTGGATCTTTTTCCATCTTTTAAAGTCTCACAATCAGCTTTTTCAGTTCCTCTGTTCAGTTCTTTTCCATGTGGAGCCATGATGTAGACATAGATCCAGCTCATAGGTCCAGAACTGAGAACGTTCTGCTGTTCACAGCTCATTTAGAACCATGTTCCTGAAGTTAGCCTGACTGCAAATCACAGGTGGACTTTTCTAACTTTTGTTGCGTTGAGTTTCTACCTCAGGTCCTGAATTTTCATGAGTCTTTCCAAAGTTTTTGTTTCTGATTTCCGTTACAAGAGGAAATATTTGACTGTTAAGAAACAAAAAGATTATTAGAAATAAAGCAGCTATTAGCAGCTGATATAGTTTCTGTGATATGAGACCCTGATCAGCGTTATTGGACTGAACTTTCACACATTTTGCTTTCTGTTTTAAACCTTGCTGAAGCTGCAGCAGAGTGTAATTCATGTTTAATGAAAGCTCACTGTGTGTTTATTAAAAAGCTGCTCGGTGTAATCTGAAGGACGACAAACATGAATATAGAGAGGAAATCATTAGTTTCCACTAAATTACCTCTGCTGGGATTCATTTCAACTACAAAACAACAGAAGAAGAAGCAAAAACAGAATACAGTGAAAACCTTACAGTGAATGCACCACAAACCCCCCTACTGTTATTACAGACAGTGAACACACCACAGACCGTTATTACAGACAGTGAACGCCCCACAGACCGTTATTACAAACAGTGAACGCCCCACAGACCGTTATTACAGACAGTGAACGCCCCACAGACCGTTATTACAGACAGTGAACGCCCCACAGACCGTTATTACAGACAGTGAATGCACCACAGACTGTCCTACTGTTATTACAGACAGTGAACGCACCACAGACCGTTATTACAGACAGTGAACGCCCCACAGACCGTTATTACAGACAGTGAATGCACCACAGACTGTCCTACTGTTATTACAGACAGTGAACGCACCACAGACCGTTATTACAGACAGTGAATGCACCACAGACTGTCCTACTGTTATTATAGTCAGTGAATACACCACAGATTGTCCTACTGTTATTCCAGACAGTGAACACACCACAGACTGTTATTACAGACAATGAATAACCACAGATTGTCCGACAGTTATTCCAGACAGTGAACTAACCACAGACTGTTATTCCAGACGGTGAACGCACCATAGCTTGTCCTACAGTTATTCCAGACAGTGAACTATACACAGATTGAGTCCATATCGAGCCTCTAACTCTTCCTGTCAGTTTCCCTCAGCGGGGGGATCCTCGTTACGGCACAAACGAAGAAGAAAACGTTGTGACGGGCCGACTGAGGGTCCCGGCGCCCCAGTTTACGACATTAATGAGCAGAAGAGGTTATGTGAAGCGTGGAAACGGGAGCAGACGAAGGTTGACGAGGAGATAAAGAGACGCTGCTCAGACAGGAAAACACCAGGGAGTGTTTCTGTCTCTCCAACACTGAAAAGCTCAGAAAACAAAGTAAAAATATCACAAGGCAGACGACAGGAGCAGAGAGATGCAGTTAGAGGAGAGAAAATGACACGTAAAAAAAAATAAATGCTGACATAAATAAATAGCTAAATCAATAACTATGACAATAAATGCAGTTTGGTAATGAAGGAGGATGCTGAACTTTATCTGGGTTCTTTATTTATGGAGTTCTACATCGACGTGTTCAGGAATAAAGTCCTAAACTTCTCATTTCACAGATCTGCAGCAGATAAACTGATGATCATTTGTTGGTTTCAGCTCCTCCATGTTTTACTGTTTTACTTTTACTTTGCTGTACATGGATCTGTGATTTTGGATCTTGTTTTTGTGATTTTTGTCTCATTTCGATGATTTTGTGTCTCATTTTTGTCATTGTTTGTCTCGCTTTTGTCGTTTTGTGTCTTTTTTTGACAGTTTTGCCCATTTGTGGTCATTTTGTTTTTGTCATTCTACTTCCATATCTCCAGACTTTTCTTCTCTATTCTGCTCATCATCTGTAGAAAGATGTTTCACCATGCTGACTGTAGCTCCTCTGTTCACTGTTTCTGAGCCATGCTGACTTTATTTGATTCATCCAGTAGCTTTTATTAGTGGAAACACTGCCTACAGTTCAACCTTAGAACTCTTTTTATTACCAGAATCAGGTTAATCCAAACAGTTTTACCATTTCTGGCTGATAAATGGTGTCATTTTGGTGACTTTTTAAAAGATAAAATGCTTTTCTAACCCGTTTGGGTGGATTTGGGGTTCAGCGTTTCATTCATATGTTGATTTAACTGCAGTTTGTGAATCTGATTTTCCAGAGAAACATGGATTTTTGCTGTGTTAATTCAGATTAAATCCATAATAAGTCACTTTCCAGTGCGAGGCAGCGTCTGCATGCTACAGTAAACCTGGTTTTTGGACGGCTGTGAGCAGCAGAGCTGTTGTGTTTTAACTTGCAGCACAGCTTCCTCCTCCTACTCTCCATTTCCAAACACTGCACTCAGACTGCAGCTGCATACAGATGTTCCACATTCACACTCCAGCTAACCAGAAACTCAGCAAACCTCCTGATTATCACCCCAGAGAGAAGAACAACGAGAACCGGCTCATCATACAAATCAATCCAATCCTGAGACCTAAAAACGGGTTCTTCTTTAGGTTCTAAGCAGATTTATGGACACGTGTTTTTGGTTTATCCTGTATATCTGTATAAAAAAACTGGATGTCTGTTGTTTTTATTCAGTTTTCATTTACAGTTTCTTGTTTTAAGTCTTTATTTGGGCACATTTTGAGTAAATAAAACAGCAGAATTCTCTATCAGCTGCTTCTGTTTGCAGTGTATCATAACAATACACACAACTATGACTGGATTTCTGTGATACTGAAGGAAACCTAAAAACAGACAGATTCTCAGTGGAGTTCTGAACTGTGTCTTTCTTGGGTTTCTAAGCCAATTTAATTAGGTCTTTATGATCTTTTTTGTATATCTGTGTCATGAATAAGAGTGTAAATATTAATCTAATCCAAACTAAAGTTGATTCCTGCTGTTTTTTTGTGTTAATTTACAATTTCGTGTTTTTAGTCTTTATTTGGCCACATTTTGAGATGTTAAGTGCACTGAATTGTCTAGTAGCAGCTTGTTTGCAGTGAATCACAAGTATAAAGACAACTATCACTGGATCACTGTGATACTGAAGGAAACCTAAAAACAGACAGATTCTTAATGAAGTTCTGCATAAGGAGCTTCTTTTTAAACCCGTCATTTCAAAGCACATCTACATAATGAATAAAAGCTTACAGATCAATTGAAATGTGTCATTTCTCAAAAACAAATCAATTCCTGTTGTCTTTGGTTTGTGTTTATTTACAATTTCTTGTTTTTTGTCTTCACTTGTGCACATTTTGATCAACCAAAGCAGCAGGATTCTCCATCAGCAGCTTGTGTTTGCAGAGTATCACGACTAAACCCACAACTATCACTGTACAACAAACATGTTGTTTTTAGGATGTTTGCGTCACGTCTCCATCTACACCTCCAGAACTCTGAAATAAAACCAGCTGTGAGGATGTGAACCTGATCTGGAGGTGAGAGACTCTCAGAGACGATGTGAGGAGGAGGAATCATCACAGGAAGGAGGTTAGAAACTAGCAAGAGGGAAGATTTCATTAAGAATCTTCTGTTTCTGCATCAATTTATGATGGAAAAGTCTTTATGTAAAAGAAAACACAAAGTGAAGATTATAATGGAATATAATGCAGTGAGGATGTCAGATATTCAGTCCTGCTTTTAAATATTTATTCTCCTGTAGCTCTACTCATTTCCTGTTTAATGTGAATTTAACCTAGATTTTAACACCTCAGATTTGTTTCAGAAAGATTTCTGCTCTAAACAACCACAAGAAGACATAAAACAACCAATATGAGGCACAAAATGACCAAAATATGACACAAAATAATCATGACAAGACATGAAACAACCAAAATGTGACACAACACAACCACAATAAGACATAAAACAACCATCAAAAGAAGGACCACAAGCAAAATATGACACAAAACAACCACAAAAAGATGTAAAACAACCAAAATAAGAGACAAAACAACCAAGGTGTGACAAAACAACCACACAAAGACAAACAACCAAAATGCAACATAAAATGGCCAAATTTGATGCAAGATGACCAACATAAGACCAAACAACCACAAAAATATGTAAAGCAACCAAATTGGGACCTACAACGCCAAAATTGTGACATAAGATGACTAAAATGTGTCACACAACCACAAAATGACCTAAACCAAGTAAAACAACCAAAATAAGACACAAAACAACCAAAATGTGACACAAAAGAACCACGAAAGGCCATAAAACAACAAAAAATGTGACCAAACAACCATAAAAAGATGTAGAACAACCAAAACGTTCTCTCTTATATCACTCTTAGTTCTCTTTTATATTTAAATTAAAATTAACCCACATTTCATGAGATATTTCAATACTAAACAACCTAACTGAGTCTCACTGTGGCTGGAGGGTTCATCCTCTGAGGACCATGAAACTGAACCTAAACATCTGCTGAGATGTGGACGCTCCAGTTCCATAAACGTCTCTAATAAAGGCCGGACGAGGAGAAGAAAAGGCTGGAACCACAGCAAACATCAGCGAATAATGAGGTGAAACAGAAACAGGAGCTCAAACAGGGAGGTGGCGACTGGGAGAAATAATGAAATCATTAATTAGAGCACGTAGCCGAGGCTTTGTTATGCTGCAAATCTGCTGGGAGTTAAAAAAAGAAACACAATGGCTCCTGCAGTGCCCTTTTCTTCTTTGTTTTCCGTCTTCGCAGCAGATCGAGCTGAATTACTGCTATTCACTGGAGAACAGCTACAGGAACTGAATCAGCCTCCTGTCCGGCCACGAAGCCTCGGCCCATCGCAGCGACGGCGTTCTGTTGTGTTCAGAGTTCACCAGGTTAAAACGAGGAAACGTCTTGGTGCAGCGGAGGAGTGGAAGCGGAGCAGCTGTGCAGCTTCAGGCCACAGAGCTGCAGTGAAGCAGTCTGAGCTGAAGCGACAGTCTGAACGCTGCTGCAGCTGCACCGCCGGCCACGCTGCACCCACGTTCATGCTCCTCAGAGGATGAATCACAATAACCAGGGAAGCCTGATGGCTCCGGGGCCTCCTGGAGGAAACTTTAACAGCTCAGGAAGGAGAAGAGGCTGCAGCAGGAACCTACTTATACTGTAGAGCCGACCAAAATGTGACACAAAGATAACACAAAAACATGTAAGGCTACCTAAATGAGGCACAAAACTACAACAAAAAGATGTAAAACAACCAGAATGTGACCAAAACTACAAGAAAAAACATAAAGCAATCCAAATGTGACACAAAACTACAACAAAAAAAACATAAAACACTCGAATGAGGCCCGAAATAACCAGAGAAAGACGTAACACAACTTAAATGAGGCACAAAACAACCAGAATGTGACTAAAACTACAACAAAAAGATGTAAAACAATCGAAATGTGGCCCAAAACAACCAGAGAAAGACGTGAAGCAACCTAAACGAGGCACAAAATGACCAAAACTATAACAAAAAGATGTAAAACAAGCTAAATGTGACACAAAACAACCACAGAAAGATGGAAAGCAACCAGAATGTGACACAAAACTACAACAAATATGTGAAATAACCAAAATGAAGCCCAAAATAACAAAAATGTGACACGTAACTACAAAAAAATACGTAAAACAACCAAAATGTGACACAAAACAACAATAATACAACCAAAATGAGGCACAAAACAACCACAGAAATATGAAAAACAACCATAATGAGACACACAATTACCACCATGCAACACAAAATGCCCAAACTGTGATGCAAAATGACAACGTGATACAAAACAACCAGAAAAAGACAGAAAATGTCCCAAATGTGCTTCAAAACAACCAAATGCTATAAATAGTTAAATATTAATATGAAAGTTATTGATATTTGTGGGTTTTTTGTCTTGTTTTTGTCGTTTGTCCATTTTTTGGTCACTTTGTAACTTTTCTGTTGAATTTGTGATCTTGTTTTTTGTTTTGTTTCATGTCATTTGTCAAATTTTTTGTCATTTGTCTCACGTTTTTGTCGTTTTGTTTCTCGTTTTTATCGTTGCGTTTCCTTTTCGTCTCGCTTGTGTTATTTGTCTTATTTTCGTCATTTTGTGCTTTGCTTTATTCATTGTTTTGCGTGTCGTTTGTGGGGTTTTTTGTCTCGTTTTTTTTCGTTTATCCATTTTTTTGTTGATTTGTAACTTGTCTAACTTTTTGTCTCTTTTTGTTTTATTTCGTGTCATTTGTCTCATTTTTTGGTCGTTTTGTGTCTCATTTTCGCAATATTTTGTCTTGTTTTTGTTGTTTTTTAGTCTTTTTTTAATCTGACTTTTGTTGTTTTGATCATAAAGTAAAAACTGGTCCGGTCTACTTGAGATCAAACTGGGCTGAATGTGGAACCTGAACTAGAATGAGTTTGTTTGGTGAACTGTTATTGATCTCGATCGATTGACCGATCAGTAAACGGATCGTAGACGCTTTAAGGCCACCACTACTATTTCTAATGCACATATTTCCTCATAGTAATCCTGATTAATGAACAAACCACATGCTGGCACTAGCTAACTTTTACTTTCCAACTTTTAATGTACACTGATTCCAAATCAATGTCCAAATGATTTTGGCATTTCTCAGTTACCAATAATCAATATCAACACGTATTGATCGATCTCTAGAGGAGAGAAAACCTTTAAAAACTAAACTTTCCAGCCCCTGAACGCATCACGTCCCTCCAGACAATGAACCAGGAACATCCGTCCAACAAAGCCCTGATGCATGATGGGAAATAACCACCAGATCTGAGCCTTGTAGCTTTGAAATGAGCTGAAAAGGACTTTTAGCGCTGTGGAGGATCTGGAGGCTGCAGCTTCACGGCCTCCAGAGCTTCACTTCACTCCAGGAGTCTGAGGAGAATCCACAAACTCAGATTACAGACCCAGGAAGTGTCGGAGCTTCTCCTCGGTCTGCGTGAAATAGATTCGGTGGATTTGTCCTGGAGGAAAAGTTCACGTCGAGTCTCTTAAATCCGGTTTAGATTCTGTATTGAATCAATCATCCTGAGCTGCAGCAAAGCAGCAATCCATCAAACAGACGACTGGAGGAAGAATCTGGAGATATTCTGATTTTACAGACGTTTCTGTGTCTCCAAATAAACAAAAACATCAATAAAATCACACAAATAGGCTCTGAGGTGACAGAAAATAACATTAAATATATGGAACTGTGAAAAACCGCAAGATTAAAATCAAGTTTAATGGTTTAAATACATTTAAAAGGTCAATTTCTAACAGTTTTTAAACAGAAGTTTTAATTTATTGGATTTTTTTGTTTTGTTTTTTTTAACAGATTTATCCTGTTTTGTTCAATGATGGACAATAACTAGAAAATTTTACAGAATTTTTGCCATTTGCATCTCTTTCAGGCCTTTTTTTGTGGTTTTTCAGTTGTTTTGACTCTATTTGTCGATGTTTTCCGGCTCTCTTGTTGTCGTTATATGAGTTTGAGGTGATGTCAGGTAGTTTGGATTCGGCTCCGAGTAAACGTTAAATAAACCGGATGTTCTGCATTTAAACGTTCTGTGAAGGTTTTTGCCAAGGTCTAGCAGCATTTTGTGCAACATTGGGGCCTTTAGAGTTGGTACGTTCCACCTGCCACCAAAAATAATGGATTGATCCTTGAATATTGTTGGGTGTTGAGTTGTTCTACTTAAGACATATTTAACAGTTCACCAGGACACTACAAACCTGCAAAATACAGAAATAACTTTTAAAAAACAGCTGATGTATGAAAATGTAGAGGAAAAATTATTATTTTTCATTGCCCAAATATGTTTTGTTAGTAGCAGAAATGATCATATTGAAGCCACGACTCCATAATAAAAGCCTACTAACATAACAGCAGCAAAAATAGAAGTTTAATTGGGTTTTCATTGAGGATATTTCGTTAAAGTCCTTAAATGTGTGTTACTGATGTTTTAATAGAGTTGAGGTTGAAATTTCAAGATTCCCCCTAAAAAATACACTCTTTTGCCGAAATTTATTCCATTTGCATCGTCAAAATTAGCAAAAAAACACAAATTGCACGAAGGTTTGAGTCAGTTTTTGTCTTAAATCTGATGGTTTGTGCATTAAACTTCCTGCTGCAGCAGATAAAAACTTCCGTCCTTTATTACATTTAACCTGCACGACCACGACAAACAAACAGGATTCTAGTTCTTCTGCTCAGTTTCCACCACGTTTAACGGTTTCATGGAGCCAGCAGCTCGTTATTCTGGTGTTTTCTGTCCGTGAGGTGCTGCTGCTGTCAGACCGCAGTGATTCATCTGTGACTCATGTCGGATCTGAGAGTTTTCTGAAGAGGAGAATCCGTCGTCTCCATTCAGACCCGGAGTCCTGTTAGCGGCCGATTAACGGCATTAGGAGTTCCTGAGCGGCTCCGTGTTTATTTCAACACGCTAAGAAGACTCACTGCTGTTTTTGGCGACAGGGAAATTTGGCGTGAAGCTTTGGGTCGTATCGCTGCTTCCTGCACAGGAACCAGAAAGACGGAAAATGTGGCAGCTTTCACGCTCAGTTTAGATGTTTATACTCAACGTGGAAGTGTTTTATGAAGGCGGTTCGTGTGATTTTTTTTCCTTTTGTTCGGGTTCTTTGCAGCTTTAAAGTTGCTTAAATTGACGAAATGAGGATAGAAACTTGCTGCGGTGGAATAAAAGAGTTAACAGTGAAGGTCATCAGAGATAAAATGAGTTTTCAAAGACGTTTCCTCGACTGGAGCTGTGAGATCAAGTTTATTTTATGGTGTTTTAGAAGCAAAATACGTGGACGTCGACTCACTCAGAAATCTTCTCAATTAACCCTCCTGTCGTCCTGCGGGTCAAAATTCACCCGTTTTAAAGTTTGAAAATGTGTGAAAAAAATAAATTTTCACAGTGAAACTTCTGATGTCCACATTTTCAACATTTTTGGGAAATCTTTGAACATTTTTTGGTGGAAAAAAAGAAATGTTAAAAATGTTTCTTAAGAACATTCACACAAAAAAATAAACCAAAATCCAGCCAATTTCACTGGAGTTTACAAGAACTGTTCAGAAGTCAGTGATGTGAAGAAAAACTTTCATTCACAGTGGAACATTGGAATAAAGTTCAATGCACAAATGCAACAAGTGCAAGAAGTTATTGTTTAGACAACAAGTAAACAAGCTGTAACCATGGCAACCGTACACAACAAAGATGGCAACGCTGCAGCCTCGAAATGCTCAGAAGATATGAAGAAAATGAACCAAAAAAAGAGACTAAAACTAAACAGAAACCTGTCATTTCTGCTCTGCTGCCATCCTTCACTCTGGATTTATATTTTATTTTATCTACAGGCTTTAAACTGGGAGGTTTGTGCAGATTTACTGGAGTTTCTCTGTTTAAAAAAAGGCTGTCTGCAGTAATGAAGGCCATAAAAAGGATCAACAGATAGCCAGTGATTTAATAAGCAAACGGAGCGGATTTAGATCCTCTCCAGGCTGCATTTCATGGTCCTGAAGACCTTTAACATAATAAGAGGCGATAAGAGATGCAGCCGGCAGATAGAGGCGACTGAAAGTAAAACCCAGAGTGAGGAGATACGAGCTCTGAGAACAGAGAAGGAGAAAAGGACAATTCGTTTTCAGGCCGATCTGCAAAAAACCAAAAACCTGCAGGAGCATCAGACGTTTAAATAGCTGCAGTTTTACTCAAAGACGACTCTTCGTTGGTGTTTTCCTCACAGCTGCATCAGTTCAGGTTTTATTTATTATCCAGCAGCTTTACAGACAGTTTTTAATGAGGTTATTGTGGTTTCTGCAACAAAAACAAGGATTACGTTCATCTAACGTGCATTTATTTGACCTAATAAATGTGGATGTCTGTCTAGTTTTAACCTTAACGTATGAATTAATCAGCTAATTTACCCGATTACATAATATTGTTGGTTTTTGCCTTTAATATTTAAGGTAGTCTGGTTGGTTTTGCACAGTTAATAACAGCAGGAGCTTAAAAGTCATGTTTAAACTTGCTGAGCTCATCATTATAAAGCACTTTGGCTCCACAGAGGTTCTTTTAAACGCACTAAACTCCAAATGTATGATTAAAAGATTGTCTCATTTTGGTTGTTGTATTGTCTTTTTTAAAAAACAACTTTTCATCCTTTTTGTCTCATATTGTCCCCTCCAGTTTAATTTTTTCATTTTGTTGGTTGTGTTGTTTGCTTTTGTCTCTCTTTTTTCGTTGTCTTTAATTTTGACTCATTTTGTCTCATTTCAGTCTTTTCTACCTTTGTTTGGCATTTTGTCTTAATTTGGTTGTTATGAGTCTCCTTTCGGGTGCTTTGTGTCCATTTTTGGTTGTTTTATATCTTGCTTTGTGTTTTTTTATCTGTAATTGTGGTTGTTTTGTGTCTCATTATTGTCATTTTGTGTCCCAATTAGAAGTTGTTTGTTTCTTTTCTTGTTTGTTTCGTCTCATTTTTGGTTGCTTTTTGTGTCATTTTGGTCCTTTTTGATTATTTTTTTAGATTTTTAGCGCCATCACCTCATTTCAGTCCATTTCAGGTTAAAGAAATGGAAGACTAAAAATCTGATTTAGTTTGACGAATATATAACAACATAATGTTTGAGAACACAAGTGAATTTTCTAATTATTTCTCTAAAAGCTACTACATTAACACAAAAAGCAACTTTTTTCCTCTATTTCTACATTTACCAACTTAATAACTTGTGTTTTCATGTGTTTACAATGAGAACTTTTAAAAAATCCTTTTAAATAATATTAAAATAACTACCTTTTTATTCATAATCAACTGAAGAAGAACGTGAAGTAGTTTGTTGGTTGAACATAATTTCATTAAAGGTCGTTGCTGTTGTGCTCCAGCATTATATTTAGGTAATATATAAATAAAATTGATTCAGGAAGACCTTTAAAATCCCAAACTAACAATAAATCTTATACGAACAAATACTTGGTCTGTCCTAAATAGAGGAGATTCAGGTTGGAAGCAACAAAAACTGTTCATAAATCAAGTGCAAAGCTGAAAAAACAGGTGATAAATCTGCCAGAAAACCTCAAAAATCAACATAGCTGAATGCAAAACAGTTCAAATAAGTTAAATAAATGAGTCAGTTCATTTATTGGCCTTCATAACATGTACATTCGTCAAATAAAGTTTGTACAAAATGCAATACTGGTCCTAACCTTGATATTTCACCATGTTAGTCATCAGTCCATCTGAACAAACTGCCTTAACCTTTAAAAATCCAAAACTGACAACAAATACAACACCTGTCGCTTCATGAAAGAGAAGATCCAGGTAGAATGGAATGAAAAATACTAAGAAATGTCTGGAAAAAAAGAGGCGATACATTTGAAATAAAATCTTCAAAATCAACAGACGAGCAGAAAACACTTAAAACAGGAGCTCTGATGAGTTCTTAACCACAACATGCAGGTTTGTCAGGTAAAGTTTGCAGAAAATACAACATTTTTGGGTGCTAACTTCAAAATTTCAGCTTGTTAGGGAACATCAAAACAGCGTCTCTTCTTCAGAGAGCTCTGGATCAACAGCTGATGTTTTAAATCTGCTGTTTGAAGCCACTTGACCTTTAAAATCAGAAACTAACGAGTAATGTAATAACAAACACCCGTCACACCTTAATATACAGATAGGAGGCAATTAAAATCATCACAATAATCAATGAATCAGGTGAAAAGCTGCAATGAAACCTCAAAAATCAACAAACTGTTCAAACAAGACCAGAAATGTTTAGAGTTGTTGGTAAATTTGCAAAGACGGTCTTATTTCTCTACAGTTGTGTGACTCGACTTGTAACTGAAACAACGAATCCAACCAGAGCAGACACCTGTCACTGCTGCCGAGAGAAGATCCGGGTAGGAGGCAATAAAAATAATGAAAAATATCCATAAACCAGGAGTAAAGCTGCAGAAACCTGCAGTAAAACCTCATAGGATCTTTGGTGTAACATAGAAGTTAGTGGGTAAGTTCTGTCTAAACATAGAACATTGTTGGTTCTAACCTTTAAGACTTAACAAAAGAGAAGTTTGACTCAAGAGTTGATGTTTTAAATGTTCTATGTGACCTTTGAAACCTAAAACTAACAATAAAGAAGAAGATCCAGGTAGAATGGAATGAAAAATATTAAGAATTGTCACTAAACCGAGTGTAAAGCTGCAAAAAACAGGAGCTAAATCTGCAGTAAAACCTTGAAGGTGATGACTGCAAAGAACTTTGGTTCAACAGCTGCTGTTTTAATCAATAATCTGCTTTAACCTTTAAAATAAAACAAGAACAGACTCCTGTCACATCCACAATACCTGAAAATATCAAGAAATCTAGTGTAAAGCTGCAAAACAGGCAAAAAATCCTCAACAAAACCTTAAAAAGTCCACAAAGCTGAATGCAAACCAGTTAAAATCACCCCTGAAATGTTTTAGTCAGTTAATGTGGAACAATTCTGGATCAACAACTGATGTTTTAAATGTTCTATGTGACATGACTTGACCTTTAAAACCCAAAACGAACAACATATACAACAACAAGGACACCTGTCACTGATAAATAAAGACTATCCAGGTAGGATGCAACAAAAAAACCCCACCAAGAAATGTCAATAAAGCTGCAAAAACAGACAATAAATCTGCAATAAAACCTCAAAAACCAACAAAACTGAACGCAGAACAGTTAAAACCAGACCAGAAATGTTTAAATTAGCCAGAATATTAATTTTGTTCCATAGTATTGTAGGTTCTTTATTCCAGCTTGTTGGGTAAATTTGCAAAAAACTATTTCTTTATTGTCAAGCACTTTGACTCAGCAGCTGTTTCAGGTGTTCTCTGTGATGCACCTCAAACCTTTAAAACCTAAAACTAACAACAAATCCAACAACAACAGACACCTGTCACTGATAAATAAAGACTGTCCAGGTAGGATGCAGCAAAAACACCAAGAAATGTCAATAAAGCTGCAAAAACAGGCGATAAATCTGCAATTAAACCTCAAAACAGAACAAAACTGAATGGAAAACAGTTTAAACCAGATCAAATGTTTAAGTTGGTCAGATAATCATGTGGCTCCATCATACTGTAGGTTCTAATGGTTCAACGACAGACACGTGTCACTAATAAAGATGATCCAGGCAGGATGCAGCAAAAAGAGTGAAAATGGCAATAAATCAGGTGTAAAGCTGCAGAAACAGGAGGTTAAATCTGCAGTTAAACCTCAAAAAGCAACAAATCTGAATGGAAAACAGTTCAAACAAGATCAAGTTCTAAAGTTAGATAATTATTTGGCTCCATCATACTGTAGGTTCAACAACAGACACCTGTCACTGATAAATAAAGACTACCCAGGTAGGATGCAGCAAAAAACACCAAGAAATGTCAATAAAGCTGCAAAAAACAGGCGATAAATCTGCAATTAAACCTCAAAACGCAACAAATCTGAATGCAAAACCTACAAAACCAGACTTGAGAGACAGAAACCACATCTGACGGCGCAGACCTCGTCTTTCTGAGGAACCAGAACCGGAACCAGAACCGGAACCGGACTCTGCACCACCACCAGCAGCAGCAGAGAACTGAACCGCACCGGGAGGCCTCGGCGCGGCTCTTGCTCCGCCGGTAACGTACCTGGAAGAGTCGCAGGATGTTGGCCACCATGATGGACACGGAGCTGGCGGACGCGCCGACGACCCCGACAACTTTCTCGGGCTTCACGAACACCGGCGGCTCCCCGTTGGTGCAGCGGACGTCCGACGTGTCCTTCTGGATCAGCGCTTGCACGAACGTCAGCGACTGCTCCAGCGCGTACGTGTCCCGCGAGCAGGTGTCCAGGACCCGCGCGCCCAGGGTCACGTTGGGCAGCAGCTCGTCGTCGCCGTTGATCTGGTCCAGCGCGTACATCATCGCCTCCAGCCGGTGGATGCCGTTCTCCTTCTTGATGTCCCCGCACGGCATCCCCGGGACCCCCCTGGCGTGCACCGGGAACAGCCCCCCCAGCGTCACGTCGCCCTCCACCCGGATCGAGTGTGGCGCGTAAATCTCCTGGGAGCCGGCCAGATCCAGGAGGGCTTGAAGCAGCCACAGGAAGCGGAGCAGCTGGGGGGGTCTACCGGAGCGCCTGGCCATGACCGGATTCGGAACAGACGCCGCGCTTCTTTGGAGAGTTTCAGAAATCCAACAGTTCATTCCCAGAAATAAAAAATAACACACACACACACACCCGCTCAGGACGCAGTAATCCCGCAGGTGGATATCCAGCACCCGCACCGAGGCTTCAGCAGCGCGTTGTCCGCGTCAGGAGAGCGCAGAGCCGCCGCCGCTGCTGCCGCTGCCGCACTCTGCCGCTTGTTGCTCCCATTCCAGAAACAAAGAGAAAAAGCGCAGCATCAGCGGGCAGAAGAAGAAAAAGAAGAAGAAGAAGAAGCGCTCCGTGAACTCCTCCAGCCGCTCACACAAACCCTCCCAGCCGCGTCCGGAGCTGCGATCACATCCCGGAGACGCAGCGGAGGATCCGGACCTGAGCGCACCTGCGGATCCGCGTCACACCTTCAGTTAGTTTCCTCAAAGCCCGGAGATGTGAAGGCGGCGGCGGCGGGGAGGAGAGAGAAAACTGCGAGCCGAGCCGTGGGCGACACCACCTCCTCACCCGCTCCTCCACCTGTCTGCGATCTGCGGAGGAACCGGAGACGCGCGGCCGTCGGCGTCCCTGCGCTCGGAAAAGTGTCCGAACGAAGCGAACGGTGAGCGAGATGAAGAGTCCTGACGGAGCCGGAGGATGGATGGAGCCCTGCTGCGTCCCTCCACCATCCACAGCTCTACCTCTCTCTCCCCCCCTCTCTCTCTTTTTCCTCACACACACACACACACACACGCACGCACACACGAATCCACACGCACGCACGAAACACCCTCGTGCGCGCGCACACTCCACCCACGCACGTTTGTGTAATTATCAGTGTGAGGCTCCCGCTGCCAAAACACATACAATGAACAGAACCGGTCCGTGACGGAGAGTTCTTATGAATGACTGCATCACTGCACATCAGCAGCAGGAAAAAACACACTAATCACTCTGTTAGTGTCCAAACAGCGTTTGCAAAATCAAAAACGCAATAAAACTCTATAATATATGCATTAAAAATGACGCTGTGTAATAAAATCTTGTATATTTAAGCTTGAAAATCATAAATACAAGCAGACGGCTGAATAGTAGCAGTAGTTGAGTAAAATAAACTTTCAAAAAGCGTAGATTTGAAGCTTCCCCATTTTCTGTCATTAATTTAACAATTACTAAAGAAAAATAGAGATTAGCTGCAGTGATAATGAGAATATTGGTTGTTTTTCAGGCCTTCAGGCCTTCAGTGACGGATTAATTACCTAAGTTTTTTGACCACAAATGCACTCAACAGAGACTCAAAATGACAGCAAAATGACTATAAAATTATTATAAAATAGATATAAAATAACAACAAACTGACCATAAAATGACTATAAAATGACCACAAAATTAATATAAAATGACCATAATGTAACCACAAAACTACCATAAAATAACCATAAAACTGTCAAAAAAAGACCACAAAATGACAATAAAATGACTATAAAATTGCCATAAAATGACCACAAAATGACCATTAATAAGCAAATTTTTTTAACCATTTTCTGAGATTAATTTAACAATTACTGAAGCCACTACCTGTTACTTGCACTGATAATGAGAATAACGGTTGTTTTTCAGACCTTCAGGTCTCCAGTGATGGATTAATTCGACCCAATAGGAGTTTTTAAAAATGTTAATTACTGGACGGAATGAAAAATTTTGAGCTCACCTGAAATAATTCAGCGAGCCTCGTTTCTAATTATCCAGAGAAAGGAAACGTTAATTTAGTATATTCTGCAAATGTTAATGAGGAAAAAGTGTCTGTGTTTATTAAAAACTGTTTTACATTTTGAGTTTGGTTTATTTCTCTGTGAGTGTTTCATCACCTGAGGCTGCTTCTGATTGGTCGATTCTGATTTCTATCATCCACATCCTGAATTAATTCTCAGTCGCTCAATGACTGGAGAGAACAGTTTAAAAAGAGTTCAATGGAAGAATAGTCAGTTTCATTTTTGCCAAATAAATGCAAGGTCCAGTCATGAAGTTCAAAAGTTACGTCTTTACAAAACAAAAATGCGATTTAAATTTTGCCTTCTCGTGTAGCGACGCTGGGCTCCTGGTGCTCCTGCAACATCTGCTACATTCTCTGGAAGCTGCATTCTGACCACCTGTATTTCAAATTCAGCTAAAATTTGTACTGGAGCTAAAATTTCTGATTACTCCTCGTAGTTGTGCAGCGATGCTCTGCTCCCAGTGCCCCTGCAACATTTGTAATGAACAGGAAGTCCATCCATCCATCCATCCATCCATCCATCCATACATAATCTATACACCGCTTAATCCTCACTAGGGTCATGGGGGGGCTGGAGTCTATCCCAGCTGACTCAGGTGAAGGCAGGGGACACCCTAGACAGGTCACCAGTCTGTCACAGAGCTACATACAAAGACAAACAATCACTCTCACATTCACACCTACGGGCAATTTAGAATGATCAATTAACCTCAGCATGTTTTTGGACTGTGGGAGGAAGCCGGAGTACCCGGAGAAAACCCACGCATGCACAGGGAGAACATGCAAACTCCATGCAGAAAGATCCCGGGAAAGCCGGGACGCGAACCAGGGATCTTCTCGCTGCAAGGCGAAAGTGCTAACCACTACGCCACTGTGCAGCCCCTGAACAGGAAGTCCTGTTATGGAAACATGTCAAGCACCATCTGTAATCAATATCCTAAGCTGACTCAAAACAGCAAAACTTCAACTTGAATTTAAATTTGGGGAAGAGGAAGAAGTCTCAGGGAGACAAATCTGGTGAGCAGAGCAGGTGGAGAGCAACAATTGTGTTGTTGTTGGCGACTCAAAATGTATCAAAAAAAACCCCAAACTAGCAGAAGACGACTCAAAACTTTGAAAGTAACTCAGAATTTAGCAGGACTTTCTGTTGTTGTGATGACACAGAACGTGTTATTTGCTCTTGCCATGGAGAAAGTGAAAATGTGAGTTTTTAGAAGCGGACTTCCAAGTGTTGCAGGATCACTGAGAGCAGAGTATTGCTGCGCAGGGAGACGTCTTCAGCATGGATTGTGGCCAGAATTAAATAAGGTAAGATATTATTGCAAACAGAAAGATTATTTGACTTTAACAGTATAAAACTGAGCTGTAGTGAAGCTCCAGCGCCCCCTGCTGGTGACATCACCTGTCAAATGGCTGTTTACATTACATTTAGTGATTTACAGTTTGTTTGCTGTTGGACTTGCTGAGAGGGGGTGTAAATGTTTGATATCATGTCACTATAAGTTGAAAAATAAACACATGCAACACATTTATTTCTGTGCTACATGTTTGTTTGCTTCTTTTTCTGACACTTACATGCACCGTGTCACTTCATTTCACATTCTCCCCGTTTTAAAATGCAAAATGACTCTCAAAGGAGAAATAAATGCGAGAGTCGCCTTCCAGCAGCTGCACACATTTATTAGCCGTGTTTCTTTGTGGTTGGTTTCCATCATGTTCCTCTGAAATCAGCATCGCTCACATTAGTCCCAGCTGGGTGGAGCATTAGCAGCAAAGACGACGACAAGTTAACCCGCATCTGACCCACGTTTGACTGACATCAAACAGCCGAGTGAAGACAGGCTTCCCCGGTTTAGCCGCAGTCGCTGGATAAAAGTCAGATTATAGAGAAACATCTCTACGAAATGATCATAAAATGGCCACAAAATGACAACGAAGACGAAAAAGACACTGAAAAATGTAGGGAAATAATCAGAATGACATGAAAAATTATCACAAATGTTCCACAAAAGTCACAAAATGGCCAAAAACAGTCAAAATGATGACGTACAGACTCAAAATATCCACAAAGAAACACAAAATTACCACAAATGCACTCAAAGGGATGACAAAGACTCAAAATTACCTCAAAATGATCATGAAATGGCTGAAAACGACAACAAAGTGACCAAAAAGACAAAAGATGACAACAAAGACATTGAAAGTAACCAGAAACACCCAAAATCACAACAGAATGACCACAAAGACAGCCAAACTTACCAACAAAAGATGCAAAACAACCACAAAGAGATGCATTGATGCATTCCAAATGATGATTAAGACTCAAAACAGCCACAAAATGACCAAAATGCCAAAAGATAGCAACAAAGACAGTCAAAATGATGACACTGGCAATCAAAACAGAAGAGAAAGAAACACAAAATGATCATAAAATGACTCCAAAATGGCCATAAAATGGAAATAAATGACTACAAAGTGAGCAAAAAGACAAAAGACGACGACAAAGACACTCGAAATGTAGAAAATTAACCCAGAAAGGCTTGAATTTACCACAAAATAGTCAAAAAGTAGTCAAAAACACAGTCCAAATGGTGACACTGACAAAATTACCTACAAAAGACGCAAAACAACTACAAAGAGATGCATTGAGGCATTCTAAATGATGACCACAATATGACCATCAAATAGCCATAAAATGGCCATAAAATGACCACAAAATGACAATGACCATAAAATAACTACAAAATCTGAATTTCAGAGGATTTTCTCTCCGGTCAGCTGATATGAATCTAGTAGAAAACCTCTGAATGACATAAAGTGATGAATGATGTTGCCGCTGATGTCACAGGAAGGTTTTTCATCAGCAGAGGGGGGATCAGCAGCCAGAGAACTGATCTAATGACGGTCAGATCAGAAAAACTGATCAAATGCAGCTGAAATCCGCCGTGACGAGAACCAGATTAACGACATTAGAGATATGAGAGACGTTCTACAAACCACTTTCTGCTGCTGCTGTTTTTATTCCTTTTACTGCTTGTGTCACAGTTTCATTACCACAAAGAACAGAATAAAGGCTGGCAGGCTGTTTACTTCCAGCATGTTTACAGGTTGTTTACCGGCTGCAGAATTTGTGTTTCGGTCACCAGATGATCAGACCTGCTCTCATTTTCACTTCTGTCCTCTTTGACCAGCGACGTCAAACTTTTGTTTTTCAGGCCTTCAGGTCTCCAGCGACGGATTAATTCGACCAAACAAGTTTTTTAAATGTTAATGACACACAAAGAGACACAAGATGACCACAAATGACCACTAAGGGGTAAGAGAGACTCAAAATGATCACAAAATAAATGACCAAAAAAAATGACAAAATATTACTGTAAAAAAACAAAAAATGACCAAAAAATGAAAAAAAAAATTACTGTAAAAAAAATGACTCAAAAAATGACAAAAATACTATAAAATAACCAAAAAATGACTATAGTCACAAAATAACCAAAAAATGACCAAAGAATTACTATAAAATAGCCATAAAATAACCAAAAAATGACATTTTAGTAAATGCACAACAGAAAATTCCATAAATATTGGTTTTGTTGCTTCTAAACACATTAGTTGTTGCAGATTAGCTGTAAATAGTCGTAAAAACGGAGGCGTCTCAAGCAGCTTCAGTCCGGTGGTAGAAAGCGCTACATTCTTGCTGTTAATTGACCCTGGATGTGTTTTCCCATGATGTTCTGCAGCGGTCCGGCGTCGCTGGAGCAGCTCGACGGTAAGTGGCGACATCATGAACAGCGTCTCGGTTGGTTAACGCTGCAGATTAAATGAATATACAGATGCAGCAGGAAGCCAATCGGCCGGAACAGGAAGCCGTCTGCTGAACTCTTCCACACAGATGTGGAGTTTCTGCTGCAGGAGGGAAGCAAAACCAACACCTGAACGACGGACTGAGAGGAATTTAAATGATCCGGACAAGATTCAGAGTCCTGCTGGAAAAAAAACGAGCCTCAAGGAGGATTGAGTTTTAAAGGTTTAGTTCCTGTAAATTTTAGCAGTGTTTTATGGAAAGTTAATTAAACAGCAACAGAGAGACATAAAACCAACAAAAACATGTAAAATGTGAGAATAACATAAAATAAACACAAAAACATGCACAACGATGACAATGAGACATAAAATGAGCACAAAAAGGTGGAAAACGACTCGAGAGAGACACATAAGGATCACAGAGAGATGCAAAACAACCACAAAAACATGTAAAATGATGACAGTAAGACACAAAACAGGTACAAAAACACACAAAATGACTCCAGAGACACAAAACAATCGCAAAAACATGCAAAATGATGACAATGAGTTCAAAATAAGCACAGAAAGGTAGAAAACGACTGCAGACACAAAAGGATGACAGAGACACAAAACGACCACAAAGAGACAAAAACCGACCATGGACAGATGCAAGACAATCTTAAAGACAAAAAGACACTAAATATGACCACAAAAAGACAAGGCCACTACAAAAAAGCCCAAACAGATATAAGAAGAGACAAGATGATCACAAAGAGACACAAAACAACCCCAAACAGACACAAAACTTGACTCTCCGTCTCTGTCCACGTCCTGCCATGACTCCAGACGGATTCTCTGTTTTCCGTTTGCTGCTCGGCTGCTAATTGACATCGTCAGCTTTGACACGACATGTCGGCCTCAAACAACTCGACCAGACAGACTCTGACGGATCAAACGCTCCCAAACGCCTCGGCCTTCAGTCAGACGCTGCACTCGAACGCATCACGGAGACATCTGACGGAAACGTCGACAGGACTCATCCGACAGGAAGTGGACGATCGACTCCACGCCGCCGAGAATACGAATGATCCGATTACCAAGTATGGAAATGTAGTTAGAGCAGAATCTGTACCGTCGCTACTGTTGGATTTGCATTTATAGGACAAGCATTCTGTAGTGAAGTAAAATATACGGAACAATACTACACTGCTGATACTAACCCTGCTTTCATACCCAAAAGGCAAACATTCCATCTAACTTTGTTTGATGGAACCACTTTAAAACCCAAAGATGTGTTTTCTTTGACCAAAAAAAGTCACCATTTATCGGAGAAAACCAACCACAAAACACAAAATGACAACAGACAGCAACAAAATAACTGCAAAGAGACACAAAACAACTACAAAGAGACACAAAACAACAACAAAGAGACAAACAATCACAAAAAGATACAAAACAACCACAAAGAGACAAACAACCACAAAAAGACACAAAACAACCACAGAGACACAAAACATCCACAAAGAGACACAAAGCGACCACAAAGAGATGAAAAGCAACTACAAAGAGACACAAAACAACCACAAAGAAACACAAAACTACTACAAAGAGACAAACAACAACCACCAAGAGATAAAAAAACAACCACAAAGAGACATGAAACAGACGCAAAGAGACACAAAACTGACCGTGAACAGATGCAAAACAATCTTAAAGACACAAAGACACTAAAAGTGTCTACAAAAATACAACAAAACGACTGCAAAATAGCCCCTAACAGATAGAAAAAGAGACAAGATGACCACAAATAGACACAAAACAACCACAAAGAGACACAAAATGACCACAAATAACCCTAAACAACAACACAAAACACTAGTCCTGGTTGTTCCGTTTCCATGGAGGTGCAGGATTTTATATTGCAGTGAAAAACGAGCCCACAGGGAAGAAAAAAAAATGAGACAGGATCATAAAAAAACTGCAGAAACTGCCTCATGTACAATAAGATCTCAATACAACAGCTCGTCTTCAGATCCTTCTCTACAGAAACACCTCCAGCCCACCAGACTGAACCCACTCTAGAAGATCCTCCATCAGGACGTGTTGAGAAGGACTGCCTAAGTGGAGGGGATCAATGTGTTGTCACGGCTCAGCTGAACAGTAAACTGTATTGATCTGCCAGAGGAGGTTTTACCGTCTGGTCAGCAGCCATAAAAACCATAAACACCTGATGGACAAGTGTGAGGATGGAGGACATGCACACAAACAGAGAATAACATCCGTATAATCCACGCTGCTGGAAACAAAAAGAATCACCTGCCAAGTTTCTGTACTTAGAAATGAGGTGAGAAAAACGGTTCTGGTTCATGTTTCTGTTGGAGTTTATGGTTCAGACTGATGTAGAGATTCAAGGAAACAACGACAACACATTACATATCAGAGCTCCCTGCTGGTACCACAATGAGACGCAAAGACACAAAACAATCACAAAGAGATGCAAAACAACCACAAAAAGACACAAAACAACTACAAAGATACAAATCAACCACAAAAACACACACAACTACTGCAAAGAGACATAAAATGACTACAAAGACATACAAAACAATTGAAGAGGCACAAAACAACCACAAAGAGATGCAAAACAACCACAAAAAGACACAAAACAACCACAAAAACACACAACTACTATAAAGAGACATAAAATGGCATATGGGTTCTGTAAAGCGTCTTGAGACAATTTGACTGTAATTGGCGCCACATAAATAAAATTGAATTGAATTGAATAAAATGACTACAAAGACATACAAAACAATTGAAGAGACACACAAAACAGCCTCAACGGGACACAGTATGACGACAAAGACACGCAAAACAATCACAAACAGACACAAAAGAACTACAAAGAAACACAAACAACCACAAGAAACACAACCAGAAAAAGACACAAAACAACCACAAAGAGATGCAAAACAACCACAAAGAGATGCAAAACAACCACAAAGAGGCGCAAAACAACCACAAAGAGACACAAAACAACCAAAGTCGCAAACCAACCACAAAGAGATACAAAACTACTCAAAAATTGTCCAAAATGACAAAAACACATTGAAAATGAGTTCAGATTGTCTAAAATGGTTCAGAATTTCTCCAAAATGCCAAAAAAGCGAGCTAGTTAAACCAGACGGATGCTTTTTTGCTATTTGATGCTACAAACTGTCTTGAAATTTGTCCATAATTACCAAAACCTGTCCAAAAGTCCTTAAAATCTACCAGAAATTACTCAAAAAATGTCCAAAAATGACAAAACAAAATGTTAATAATGAGTTAAACTTCTCCAAGAGGATTCAAAATTTGTCCAGTTTTACTAATAGCGAGCTAGTTAAGCCAGATAAACTTTTTTTTAATTACTTGATGCTACAGAGTGACTTGAAATTTGTCCGGAAGTATCCAAACTTGGACTCAAAACGTGCTAAAAGATTGACTCAATAATTGTCCAAAATGACAAAAACACATACAAAATGGTTCAAAATTTATCCAAAATGCCAAAAAGCTAGCAAGCTAAACCAGACAGAAAACTTTTGACACCTAAGATGCTGCAGAATTCATCGAGACGATGGCCATAGTGAGCAACTATACCAAATCTTTACAGATCGTCAAACACACATGTAACTCCATCTGGTCAAACAGGAAGAGGCTCCACCTGGTGGTACATCCAGGTACTACAGATAATCCGCAACACATTTTCTGACTCGTTACTGTGACAAATAATCGATTAACACCCTGAAAAGCATGGCCACACGCCATTTCAGTTTAATATTTGGAGTCCACAGATGACGAGTTTATCGAAACTGAAGACGAAACTCCGAAGACAGAAACGTAACGTAGAAAAATATGTCGTACCTTTGGAACCTGGAGGTGTTTTTCTGCTGTCGACTGAGGATGAAAACTGCTGCCGGACTCAGAAAACTTCCATTTGTCCGTGGAATCTGTGTGGAAGCAGAAAGAAAACACGTCATTGGAAAACCCTGCAGATTTTTCAGGCTCGTCATTGAACGGGAAACACACAGAAAAGTTGCGACGCTTTATGTTGGGAGTGTTTTCCGGCTGAAGTCATCAATCAGTGAAATCACTTTGGTTTTGTCTGTGACTCTTTTCTTCTGTTTTTATTTGTTTGGAAACATAAGATGTGAAGAAATTGCATCGTAAACTAACTAAACTCCAAAGGGTGCCTAAGAAATTAAAGTTTATGGAGCCGAGAAAACACATTATAGAATATAAAAGTTGTAGAAAACTCATTATAACTTTTCCTCGACGGACCGACTGAACTTTCAACCTTTAGTTCAGCTCAAAAAGGCCCTAATAAAAATGTCAGATTCAGATGTGCAGCAGGTACAGATACAGTCCAGGTCCACTGGGAAACTGTTCTTATTTACTCTCTCCCTTTAATGCATTGATTCTGATTTTATGCCCGAGGTTGAATATTTCAAAGCTGATCCAGCGGAGCATTTGAACAACATGCTGAATAATGCAGGGACTCAGTTTAAAAGGGATAAATGGAGAACTAATCAAAAGGCGACAAAGTGACGCGAAACAACCACGTAAGGATGCAGAATAGAGCAATGCAGCACAACTATATGCAACCAGTATAAAAGGAATAAGAAAATAGATGGGTAATAGGAACTGGGACCAGAATCAGAAGATTTAAAGGTACGACAGGAGCCCATATGATGAATAACTATAGTGAAATATGACACAACTAGAAAACACAGTTTGTACTGAAATAAAAACAAATAAAACTTGCAGCTGCTTGTAGTACAAAATCCCCCTTTACAGAAAACACAATTAATGAAGTACATCACGTCCAATCCTAAGTTTTAGTCCTTTATCTTCAGTCCAAATAGTTCATTCAGATGGGTTGTGTGACACACACACACAACACAGTTCAATCTACCGCACCGCACACCTGTAGGTAGGTTCTTTTGGGCAGTGGCTCGCCATCCATTAATGGAGTTCTTCAAAGTTCTTCCAGTAATCCCCAGCAGAGTTTAGGAGACTTCAGTTCTCACACTAGTGTAATCTGGTATTGGAAGCCGACTCAAAAACCTGACCTATGGGCAAGGTCAGAATTCAATTATATTTGTGTTTGAACAAAGTAACTGTAAATCATCTCTCATCTCATTTCTCATCTTGTCAAACATAGTACTATTTCACACATTCAGTTCAAACATATCATGACCGGTTTTAACCAGTTTTCCAAGTTAAAGGTCGACATATTGAACTTACACACTTAAGGAAAATTAATGAACCTTGTGCAACAATACACAACACACAAACACACAATAGCAATTGTTCACCTTAAAGTATGAACCTATGAAGCATGAATACACCCCGTTTCATCTTCTTTAACTACCAAAAGAAAACGTGTCAGAATGCTAACATGTTTAGCATAAGCGAAATTAATTTACAATGGTAAAAATTAGCATAGCGGCTAGCGCGATTATATGCCGATTTTAACTCACCGAAGCAAAGCGTCAGACAATAACCGAAGAAAATGCCTCCCCCGGCTCTTATGTTTCACTCTGGAACACAGATATCTTGCTTTCTTATTTTAAACATTTGTAACAAACAAGAACAGTAGTTTTTTTTTTTTGTACAACTGAACTTTATTTCAGAGCAACCAAACCTGGGCGGGACAAACAATCTGATTGGCTGATGTGAAGTACGTTCACATCAACGATTGGTTGCGCACTCAGGTTTTGTACTCAAAGCGCACACTCCTGGCAAATCAAATTTACCATGTATTTTAATGCAATTTTAACTTCACTGTACAGAGTTATAACTATTTAAAGGTTTTAACTATTTTTGTATACAATAACTATTTATTTATTTTGCAAGAGTTTCAAGTGTCAGATTTTATCAACTCTAGTTTATTTCTTTTTCTAGTAGTCTACTGTGGGCTACATATAGAAAGAGAAAAACACCTACAAGAATACGGAGATGCAAAATAACCACAAAGACACACAAAATGACTGCAAATAGACACTTAATGGCTACAAAGACAAGCAAAACTACTACAAAAACACGCAAAATGAACGCAAAGAGTTGCAAAAGGAGCACCAAGAGCCACAAAACTACAATAAAGAGATACAAAACAACCACAAAGAGTTGCAAACAGATGACACAGAAGTGGAAAATAACCCCCAAAAGAAATAAAACCACAAAAATATGAAAAGCTACCACCAAGGCACAAAATGATAACAAAATGACACAAAACAACTTCAAAGAGATGCAGGATGAGAACTAAAAGATGCAAAATGACCACAAAGACACAAAATGACCACAAATAGACACGAAACGACAACAAAAAGACACAAAACAACCAGAAAGAGACACAAAACAATCACAAAGAGACACAAAATGAAAACAAAGAGACACAAACCAACCACAAATAGATGTAAACCAGCTCCAGATACGGTCCAGGCCTACTGGGAAGCTGCTCTCTGTTAATTTACTCTCACATCTTCCTGCTCTGATTCTTGTTTCGTGGCCGAGGATGAATATTTCAGAGCCTATCAGTGTTGGAGGTGACGCCGATGAGCAACATCCTGAATAATGCAGGGCGGCGGTTAGAGGAGCCATGACAGTTGAACGTTTGGTGTGTTGGTCAGAAACCTCCCACCATTAAAACCTCATTTATTCATGAGCCCAGCTGAAGGACCATCTCTGGGTTCCTCCTGGGAGAGTCCTCAACTGTAAAACCACAAAGCCTCTTCTAGATGATCACGCTGGAGACTAATTCTAAGGATAATAATCATAATAGAGACCACAAAGGACCACAAATAATCGCAAAATGACCAAAAAATGACCACAAAGGACCACAAAAAGATATAAATTGAAATCAGAGACAGAAATTAACCCCAAAAGGATGCAAAATAACCACAAAAGATGTAAAATGTTAACAGCCAAAACGTAGCTCCAGAAGATTTCAAAATAACTTGAAAAAGATGCAAAACTATGACAAAAGAAAAACAAATTTCCCCTGATAGGTTCCAAAATGACCACAGACATCTGAAATATGACCACAAAAAGACACAACACTCGAAAAAAGATGCAAACGTACCACACAAAGACGTAAAATTATGACAATTACACTATTTGACAGTACCCACTTAAACTAAAATACCACATTTGAACCAATCATTTCTGTTATTTGAAAATAAAAATCTAAAAAATATTGTTAATTTTACAGATTTTCCATGTTTTACTAAACTACAGATGATAGCAAATAAAAAATACAGGAAAAATGCCCAAATTCTGACATAATTAACAAGCATTTCTTACATTTTCAATAAGTAAATACTATTATTTTACAGATATGATGTGGTACTTTCATGCCAACATGTGTTAACCATATATTTTCTTGCGTCCTTGTATTTATTTTCCTTTCATTGCAGATTTACTGCTGATAATTCAGGATATTTTATTATTTTATTTCCTTCTAGTTTCAGTCAAGACTCTTTTCTTTCAGTCCGTCTTCAGTTATTTCTCCTACAGCTGAAATAAATATCATTTTCAGTTTTCTCTCTCAGAGGAAGGCCAGTTCTGTGCTTTTCTCTCCTGAGGTTGAATAATCTGAGGATAATTATGCGGGAAAAGACGGTGAAGGCAGTAATTGGCACCTGATAGCCGCCGCTGGCCTCCAGAATTAGAATAATCTCCACGGCAGATAAGAATGGAAATGACAACGAATCCTCCCGATGGCTTTCAGATCTGCTGGGTCTCTGGCAGAACCAAGAAACCCTGCAGCCTCACTCCGTGGTTACAGTAAGAGGTTGTTTTATTTACTCTGGATGTCGACGTAAACAACAGGCCGGCGTGAAAACTGATGGAAGACAATTGAAGAAATGAAGTTTGTTTGGTTCATACTCAAGTAGCGATCTGGGGACAAAAACATCAACTATTTTTCTGTAAATACCAAATCAAAAAAGAAGAAAAATGTACAAATTCACCACCAATTGACCAAAAAAAGACCACAAAATGACCACAAATAACACAAAACCACCACAAAGAACCACACAAAGAACCACAAAAAGATACACATCCTGACATGAGGAAAAAGACTTTTATTGAAAACTACAATGAGAAAAACTATCAGACAGCAGACGGCTGCATTCAAGGTGAGCTCTGTTGTTGTAAACGTCCTCTTTCAAATAAATATCCTCCTAACCCCCTGGAAACCAGCGTTTGTCCTGTTTTTGTGTTGCTCCTCTGTGACCCTAGACAGCCGGGTCCTAATGTTTTTTGAGCAACACACCATACTATGACGTTTTTACAATGAGGGTTCTACTATGGAACCGGTTTGACATGTTCAGGTGTTCTTTGTGTGAAAACTCAGAGATTTCAGGTATCAGAAGGTGGTTTTCAACTTTCTTTGTTAACTTTCTGCTTCAAATTTAAACTAAATTTCCTTCACTAAGCCAGCCCTCTGGACTTCCAGGAAGCTGTGTTCCTATTGGCTGTCCAGGTGGCTGCTTGGTGTTATCAGGAACACCTGAGCAGCTTGGTGTTATCAGGAACACCTGAGCAGCTCAGTGTCTTCCTGCTTTATGTGGCTGCAGACAAACATTTCCTCTGTTTCTCTTCACCAGTGAACCAGGTTTGGTTCCATTGCTTTAGTTTGTTCTTTAGGCGTTGGCTTGCAGCTTCCAGCAGTAAAATCGTCTTTAATGTGTTTCTTGGTGTGTTTTAGGGCTTTGTACTGGATAGTTGTCTTGGTACATGTGGTTCTTTAGCCACAGTTAGCACATGGTGATAATGTGTGCAGTGATTAGTGGATTTGCTGCAGCTGAGTTGTGTCTTTATCTTGGCTGTAGTGAGTCTTTAGAGGTTTTTGGTCAGACACATTCTGTATTCTTGTTTGAGAACCAACGTTGGTTGTCCAGAAGGTAAGAGTTCCTGTCCTGATTCTCTGTTCTCAGAGGTTCTCTGGTAGGCTGCAGGAGACTTTAGCGTTTGGGTTGTGCTAGTTTGGTTTTTGTATGGTTTCATTTGGACGACTATCTTGAGGCCCCTCCATGTGGTTTAGTGAGGTTTTCTGGAACAGTTCTACAAAGCAACCTGCAGCAGAAGAGACTTTGAGTGTTTTTAGGAAGTTCTGGAGACCAGACTTTAGAGCAGCAGAAACATTTGTCAGCAGTTTGAGCAGGAGAAGGTGAGCTTCAGAGTAGAAATGAGGAGAAGGAAACCTTCTTGACCCGTGTGGTGAGGTCCTGTACCAAGAGTTTGAGCAGGTTGTGAAGAGTCTGTAGTTCTTTGGTCTGAAAGCACAAGAAGAGTCGACTCATTAAAGGAGAAAACAGGAGATATTGTTGGTTCTTCTGTCGCTCTGCAGTTTCCAGTTTCCTTAGACTGAATGTCAAGTTTATATTTTAAATGATTTCCCATGTGAGCCCAAGAAGACTTCAATAAACTCCCTCCATCCCCTGAACACAACACATTTTATTACCATGTTAAATCTTTTTTTAAATATGTTTTTGAGTTTTAATCATAGTTTTAGCATAGTTTTTTCTCTTTGCTTGTTTAGTTTTGTCATCTGTGTGAAAGGTGCTAAAGAAATAAAGTTGAATTGATAAACTGAATAATTGACTAACTCATGATTGTGACAACAGAAGTATTTTCATTGTGATTTAAGGGTTTGTTTCATTTTTAAGGTTGGGATTAAAATCTTGAAAGAAAAAAAAGATTAAAGAAATAAACTACATAAAAAAAAGCAATTAAATCAAAGGAAAAAAGCATTTAATACAATAAAACTTTAAAAAAGGAAATTAATCATTAAATACAATTAAATGATATTAAACCGATAAAAATTTAATTAGATAATTAAACAGAAGATACAAGAAAGGGAATTGTGAAATTAAACAAAAAATTTAAAACAAAAATAATTAACATTAAAGACGAAATATAGATATTTAAAATTTAAAAAATACAGTTAAACGAGAAGAATATTAAACCTTTAAAAAATACAAAACATTTAATTAGATTATTAAACCTTTAAAAAGACAAAACATTTAATTAAAAAATTAAATGTTTAATTAGAAAATTAAATCTTAAAGACAATAAAACTTTAAATAGGAATTAAACAGAAAATACAATGAAGCATTTAAAAAGAAAATTAAACATTAACAGGTGGGAAAACATTTAAAAAGAAAAACCTTAAAGATTTAATTGAAAAATTAAACATTGGGAAAGAAAGGGAAATTTTTAGAACAAGCCGATAAAACATTTGAAAAAACAACAAACATTAAAAAGACAAAACATTTTGAAATCAAATCAGACATTAGAAAAGAATAAAAGGTGAGAAAAGAGCAAAACTGAACATTTAAGAAGAATCAAACTAAAGACAAAACATTTGAAAAGATACCAGTTAGACTTTAGAAGATCAAATTAAACAGAAGAGACAATAAAACAATCAAAAAGAGCAAAAACAGATAAAGGTCTTCAAGTGTTTTCTAGTCTGAAATGAAAACATCAAGTTGTTTCTTCAAACATTTCCTCTTTCTATGTTCTTGATTTGATTGTGGACAGATTTACTAAGAACTCATTTCAGAAAACTGCTTTCCAGATAAAGTCTACTAGTAGTTGAAGGCATTGATCAAATTAATGTTACCTTCTGATCTCCACAAACTTTACTGTTCAGTGAAGAGAATCAAAGTTTGTTGAGGATTTCTAAAAAACCCACAGGTGAAGGTCTGAGAAGAACTCAGATGGATGGTCTAAATGTGAAATCAAGACTCATGGTCACAAGTTTTAAGGCTTCTGTTAACCAGAAAGTGCAAACTAACAGAGAAGTACTGAGAAACTTATAAAACTTCAGTGCTCAGACTGTCTGAAGGTTCAAACTCACAGAGAAGTACTGAGAAACTTATAAAACTTCAGTCCTCAGACTGTCTGAAGGTTCAAACTAACAGAGAAGTACTGAGAAACTTCTATGATTTCAGTCCTCAGACTGTCTAAAGGTTCGAACTAACAGAGAAGTACTGAGAAACTTATAAAACTTCAGTCCTCAGACTGTCTGAAGGTTCAAACTAACAGAGAACTACTCAGGAACTTAGAAGATATCAGTCCTTGGACTGTGTGAAAGTTCAATCTAACAGAGAACTACTGTGGGACTTAGAAAATTTCAGCCCTCAGACTGTGTGAAAGCTCAGGTCCTGAGGACTCGGGAGGTGTGGAGGCTTTGGAAAGTCTTGGAACTGAGGGTTCCACCCTCCAGCACAAAGGCCGAAGCCCAACCTCCTGAGAAAAACGGTCGAGTCGAGACTCGAGTTAAAAAAAAACTCGAGCACGACAAAAAATAGATGATAAATGCGCAAAAAAAAGAAGAATTAGTATCTGAGCGAGTAGCTCAGGGGGATAAGAGGGTAGACTATCAAGTGGAAGGTCACCGGTTCAAGACCCGCCACCGGCCTTTTTCTTTCTTTGTCTTTGTCAGGATTTTCAAAAAACTTAAGAAGGGTCTGGTCTTGAACCAGCGACCTGCAGCTCCACAGGCAAATCCTTAACTCACTGAGCTACAGATCAGATAAAAAAACATAATTTCGTCGTCCCTTTGTCATCGTAGTTGCTGTTCCTCCACATGGGTGGAGCCAAGGCGGAGTCAAGGTGGAGTCTGGGTGGAGTCAGGGCGGAGAGTAGGTGGGGAGGTGGGTGGTGGCCTCCCCCCTCTACTCCCCCACCTCCCCCCACCACCCACCACACCTTCCCCCGCCTGACGAGTTTTTCGAGTCTCCACGAGTTCTTCGAGTCTCGACAGATTTTCCTGAGTTTCTGGAGTTTCCACCAGGTCGGAGGCAGAACAAGTTGTCATGAAGAGGTGTTGAAGTCGGCCAGGATGGACTGACTTTTTACAGCAACTAGAAGGAAGACCACTTGAAGAGCAGGTCTTTAACCACCATCCATAAAATCCATGGACTCGGATCCAGAGAAATGAAGGGAGGTCAACTTTTATCAACCTCCATCCAGATGTTCAACTTCATATCTTTACTTTGACATTTTTAGCACCACAAACCTTTAGTATCACACTTTATTATCCTTTATTAGGACTTTAATGGAATTAACCAGCAGATTTAGTTTTTCTTGACAAACTTTATTCTTGTCGTCGTGGGACTGCAGTATTTAAAATTCTTCCTTCTATTTGACCTCATGTTTGTTAGTCTTAGTGGAGAAACTTATTTTAATTGTCCATTAGTCTCTTAAAAACCAAATAATAAATTGGATTAGTCGAGCTTTAAATTTCTTACTTTGTCATATTTTTAAAAAATACAAAAAAATATAAAAATAAAGTGTCTTGAGGCAATTTGACCTGTAATTGGCGTTATATAAATAAAATTGAATTAAAATTGTATGTATCTTGTAATGTTGGAGTAATTCAGCCATATATGTTGGAAAACACATTTTCTTTGTCCATTAATCTGTTGATTGTTTTCTCCATTAATTCATTTCTTGTTTTGGTTTATAAAATGTCAAACCCAAATATATTCAGTTTACTGTCATAAAAACCAAAAAGTTTTACATTCATGATGCAGGAATCAGGCAGTTTTTTACTTTTTATCTTAGTTTAGTCAGAAAGATAGTTGATAATGTGTGAATTGTTGCAGCTTGTGAGCCGTAAAAGGTTTTAATCTTTGGGGCCGAGTGTCAGAAAACATTTAGAAACCAACATCAACAAAACACTCAACAAAGATTTGAACATCATTAAAGGGAAATCCAACTTTTGCATGACAATGTCTAATTAAAGGACATTTATTTCCAACGTAAATGTGTGATATTCATCCTCTGGAGCTTTCTCTTCACATCGTCTTCCACCTGGACTGGTTTGGTCGGGAGGATGTGCAACAAACATTTGAAAATCTGCACTTTAACATCAATGAATGACACTGAAGTTTAATCTCTACATAAATGAGACTGAGTCTGGATGTGCTGCTCTGTCATTAACTCCTAAGTTTAGGGAAAGTTCAAACAAAAGAGGACAGTTCAGATCAGACTTGAGAATGAGCTGATTTTGAACAAACATCTCAGACTTTCTGAGCTTCAGCACCTCCAGCAAGATATTTTAACAACAAGCAACTCAAGAGATCCAGAAGTTGGAGAGAGTTAGCTTTAGCTGAGCCAAAGAACATGTGGGATGCTTAACCTAGCAAACCATTCGCAACTTTTCTCTGTGATTCTGAGAAATAATTGCTCCTGATTTAATGAACAAGAGCCTACACATCTGAACTCCAGTCTCAGTTTAAAACAGACTCTAATTCAGTGTCATCCATCCATATTAAAGTGCACTTACCCAAAATGTTTGTTGCATGAGCTCCAACAAAACCTGTCCAGGTAGAAGGCCACTTTGACAAACAGGAAGTGGAAGATTCCAAGCAGATTTATGGAAGGGGGAACCAGACTGTACTAAGTGTGGTCCAGTATAGAGGGGTGTTTTGTGGGTTTTTCAGGCTGATAATGATTATTAGTGAGACATTTGGAGTAGATATTCATTTGCAGTAAATGAAAGTATTTAAAATCTTGGAGTTAAACTTACAAGAACACAAACTCTAACAGAAAACGTTGTTGATACGTTTTTGTTTTGTTTACAGATGTTAAGTTAAAGGAGTTTTATTCGTGACGTATAACCAATCAAATCACTCCAGAAGACAGAGCGACCACAGGTAGATAAAGGTTCAGAGCCAAAGTAGCACCATTTTTAAATGTATTTATTACCGTAAATCAGTAAAAAATAAAATACTGATAATCAGTAAATCAGTCAGCCCACAATTACTACAATTCTACAATGTATGGGTCTTTCCTTTGACTTGTTATTTCTACAATCTACGATGTATATGATGGTGTTTTTTCATACCAAAGGCTGTACTATGATGTTTTCTAAGAGACATAATGTGCTTCTCTGTTTATTCTGGCTCTGGGCTGCTGCACTCCTCCTCTGTTGTTTTCTGGATTGTACTCAGCTTCATGCCTTCGTCCACCTGGCCTCCGTTGACTCGTCCCGCCTGCCGTCTCTGGAGCTGAAGCTGGATTGGAACAGACCAAAGTACAGTCCAATCACGATGCCAGCTGCCTCTCAAAAGGCTCCTTCATCTGGCAGGTGGCAGCACTTCTTCTGAGGGGAAGCTGAGCTGGTCAGGCAGAACTTTGGAGATGTGTTCCAGTGGTTGGTGGATGTGTGGGGAGATAGAGAGGGACCTTTGAATTGTTCACAAAGGAAAACAGGGAACCCATTGGTAGTTTTAGTTTAGGCTGCTACTGAGGTGTGTTTTTGGGTTTTAAGAGGTGAACAGGAAGAGTTTTTTTTTAGTATTGATTATCTTTTAATTTGTTCCTGGTTAGAATGCCCATCAATGTCAACATGAAGTTCACTTTTAGTTCTGTTTATTTATTTTTGTTTTACTTACAACCATTTGCTTTTAAGCCCCTCACATGTTGTGTTGTTGTAAACTTACTCTTCAAATAAATACTCATCTAACCCTCTGGAAACCAGCGTTTGGACTGTTTTTGTGTTGCTCCTCACCTACTTCAGACAGCCGGGACATGACAACGTTTTGTGGACTAAAGGTTTTGACAATTTCTGAGCGTTTTTTTTTTTTTTAATTAATTTTGGACCAGTTTTAGACAATTTGAACATTTTCCGATTGATTTACAATCAGTTTTACAGCCAATTTTTGTTTCATTTGGATCAGTTTTGGTAATTTTGATCAAAATTTGATTGATTTTTGACCATTTTTAGTCATTTTTTTTAAAAAACAATTTTTCAATTTTTTGTTTCATTTTGGTCCAATTTCAGTGATTTTGAACAAATTTCGTTTCATTTATGACATTTTTTTTGACGTTATGTTGGTCAGTTTTAGACATCATGATCAATTCTGAACAATTTGTAATTCATTTTGGACCAGTTTTAGTCATTTTGAGCAATTTCTAATGGATTTACAACCAGTTTTTCAAACTATTTCAATTAAGTTATGATTGTTTTTTGTAATTTTGAACATTTTGTAATAATTTTTAATTAATTTATAACTAGTTTTAGCCATTTTTATCAATTTTTATTGGTTTAAAACTGCTTTTGTGTTTTTTTTAATTAATTTATTACCGGTTTTAGTTATTCTTGAACAATTCTTCGCAATTTGCAATTCATTTTGCACTAATTTTAGTTATTTTGATCAAATTAAATTTTGCTTATGACCATTTTTTTTGTTATTTTGGTTAGATTTAGACATTTTGACCAATTCTTAGCGTTTTTTAAAATTCATTTTGGACCAGTTTTAGACAATTATAACAATTTCTGATTGATTTACAACCAGTTTTACAACCAAGTTTTGTTTCATTTTAGACTAGTTTTAGTAATTTTGACAATTTTGTAACAATATTTGATTAATTTATGACCAGTTTTAGTAATTTTGATCAAAGTTTGATTGATTTCTGACGAATTTTAGTCATTTCTGAACAATTCCTCACAATTTTTCATTCACTCTCGACCAGTTTTAGTCATTTTGATCAATTTTCATTTCATTTATACCTATTTTTTGGTTATTTTAGTCAATTTTTAATATCTCGACTAATTCTGAACAATATTTAATTCATTCTGGACCAGTTTTTGTCATTTTACCCATTTTTTAACAATTCTTGATTTATTTTGGATCAGTTTTAGTAATTTTGAGCAAATTTTGATTCATTTATGATCTATTTTAGTCATTTCACAGATTTTGTATCTTCAAAGTGCAAAAATCTTCATCGGTGAGGGAAGAAAATTTAAAAAAAAACAAAAACTCAAATCTGACTCAAATTTCCAACAAAGTTTAACCAAATCAGAATCCAGACGACATCATAACAGCATTTCTGCACATTTTCCAGTTTCATTGATGAGTCTTGGTTAATTTAAAGATTTTTCCACATAAATGAAAAGGCTCCACGTGGTTTTCTTGGCAGTGTTTTCCAGTTTTCAGTCACATATCTGCAGATAAACAACAGTTCATCCCGTTAAAACGACAGAAAATCAACAGACTTTTTGAATTTTCTCGTCGTCCTGCCAGTTTGCGTCTTTTTCTGTGTCACTGATGAACGTTGCTCATTGTGTCTCTAAACACCGTTTTATACGACAGAAAAAAGTCTTTTCAGTGTGGAATAATGAACCGAATCTGTTTACCTGAGTGCGATTGTGCTACAGACAAAAGCCGAATCAATCTTATTTGTTCCTTCTCTGTCTGAGGCCCATTAATATTTATGGTGCCGCTAATAGCTGCTCCACAATCTGCTGCTGCTCTTTAACGAGGATTTTTTCCTCATTAATTAGATCAAGTTGGGTTTGAACAGATTTATAGAAGCAGGATTTCAGGTGTTGCTCAGAGTGAATCAATCTGCTGCTCCGTTTTCATTCCATGTCAGAGATTCTCTAATGTTTACTCTCATTTTGACTATTAAAGAAGATTTGTGGCACATTTATCCCAGTTTAGCTCTTTGGTTTGATCACAGTACATTAAATAAAACACAATAATGTGAAATCCTGGCTTATTAAAGTTTTGGTGTTTACCTCTAGTATTGGTGTAGCATTTTAGCATGCTAATACTTACAAATTAGTGCACACTATAGCATGCTGACATTTGCAAATTAGAGCACATTTTTGGGAAATCTTTGAACATTTTTTGGTGGAAAAAAAGAAATGTTAAAAATGTTTCTTAAGAATATTAGAAGTTTTACTGATATATATGTAATCATTTTAGATATTTTTTAGGATTTTTTGGAAGATTTTTATTCATTTTTGAAAATATTTACAGGAATTTTCCTGCCAAATTTGGGGAATTTATTTAAAATAAAACTTTTAAGGGAAACTTTTAAGTAATTATTGGAATTTTCTTCCTGAAGGTTTTGCAAATTTTCAGAAATTTGGGGAATTTTTTTTTTGCTGAATTGTTTTTTTCAGACAAGGAAACAATATTTTTTGGTGCCTGTAAATGAGGACAACAGGAGGGTTAATCAGGATTTTCAATATAAAGCATCAAATGCTAAAATTAAAAATATATAGTAAATGAGGAAATTAAGTCTAGTAAACAGATGCAGCATTTACTTTAAAGGCATAAATAATTCTGGACATGGACATTTTTTGTTAAAATGACAGAGAAATAGTTAAAATTCATCAATAACGTCAAAAACAACACCTTATTGTCTTCTGTCACTTAAAACTATGTCATTTTCAGCCAGAACAAACCTTTGAATCGCATAAAAATCCACTATAAATCTAAATAATCTCTCACTAGATGTCTTTTACTGGTGTTCCTTCTGTATTTTTCTCTGATTATGTCTTCAGCTCCATATTCTCCCTCCAGAACATACAGTCGGTGGTTTCTCTGCAGGTCCTTGTCTGGTCGAAGCAGTGAAGCGACTCGAACATCTCGCTGTAAATGTCTCAGAAGCAGAGATGTTACCTGAGGCCTGCACAGGTACGCTCCTATTTCACATGTAGCCCACTTTAATTGGACCGTTCTCCGTCTCCTCCCATGAAAAGCCGCTGCCTCTTTAGCTCACGGCTCCATGTAAACACCAGCAGCCTGCATGTTTTATGGATCTCCTTTATTTATTTATCCTGAGGAGCCTCTGGGCTTCATGTCAGGACCGACTCTAACAGCGACTCTCTGGATGTTCCCTCTGGCAGAGTCCCGCATTAATATCACTCCCAAGATGCACTGCACCGGAGCTGGAGTGGATAAAGACAGAAAACGTTGTCATCTCCACTGATTCCGGGAAAGGAACCGGAATATTTCCAAACACTGGGAGCATATAGCAGCAGCTAAAGTGCAGTCAGCAGCGTTTTAAAAGGAAATCACTTCTAACTTCTGCTGCAGTGGAGTTCAAAGAGAGTCCAACAGGACAAAACTTATGTTTCAAACTCTTTTTAATGTTGGTTTGTTGCATTAATGACGAGCATCACACATACAAATATGAACATGTTTACCAATAAAAAACCTAATATTACACTTCATTCCATTTATCTTGATCTAAAATGCAACTACAAGCTTCAGTTTTTGATTTTATATCAATGAAAAGTTGACCAGACACAGCAAATAATGAGCTCGCTTAAGGAGAAAACCTAACATCTTATGTAAGAAATCACTCTGATCTCATGCATTAAGGTAAGAATATGAAATAATTACCAAAAATAAATAGGAAATATTGTCATATATTAAGGTTAATTAGATATAAATTCAAATTTTAAGGGGTTAAATGGCTGCGGGAGCTATGATTTAATACTACCAAAGAGGAATTAAAGCCCACACATGTCACACCTTGGATAACTATTATCATTTTATCGTTGCATTTTCAGTTCTTGTTTGGTTAATTTTAGGCACCAAAACTACTTGGTTACAGTAAATACAAAAAGTGTCCATCTTGGAAGTTTCCCTTTTTTTGCTTTTTAACATTGAAAAAAAATCACGAAGCAGCATCATGATGTGAAGCACGGTGGTGGCAGCATCATGATGTGAAGCACGGAGGTGGCAGCATTATGATGTGAAGCACGGTGGTGGCAGCATCATGACGTGAAGCACAGTGGTGGCAGCATCATGATGTGAAGCACGGTGGTGGCAGCATCATGACGTGAAGCACGGTGGTGGCAGCATCATGATGTGAAGCATGGTGGTGGCAGCATCATGACGTGAAGCACGGTGGTGGCAGCATCATGATGTGAAGCACGGTGGTGGCAGCATCATGACGTGAAGCATGGTGGTGGCAGCATCATGATGTGAAGCACGGTGGTGGCAGCATCATGACGTGAAGCACGGTGGTGGCAGCATCATGATGTGAAGCACGGTGGTGGCAGCATCATGACGTGAAGCACGGTGGTGGCAGCATCATGATGTGAAGCACGGTGGTGGCAGCATCATGATGTGAAGCACGGTGGTGGCAGCATCATGATGTGAAGCATGATGGTGCCCCTGAATATAAATCTGGATACAAAGTAGTTACTTTACTTATAGTACTACAATGATGTTTAATTAGATTTTGAGGCTGTGTACTTTTACTTCAGTAAGATTACTATTTATGATGTAGTATTTTTACTTTGTTGTATTAGTATTACTACTGAAGTAAAAGATCTGAATACTTCTTTGTGGCTGTCGGCTCCTTACTATCCGGTAAATTAAATGATAATTTAGTTTCCACCTGTGGAAAAGTTTATTTCAGATGCATGACTTAAAGTATTTGTGTTTTTGTCAATGATGCAGTACTACTTGTGGATTTTCTAAAAAATATCTTGGTGAAATTTCAGCAAATAATTAGTGTTTTAATGATGAAAACTCAGTAGAAAATTCAATAATTATAAAATCCCATGAACAAAGCTGACGATACGAGATAGATTAAAAAAAAAAAAAAAAAAAACCCAGCTGATTCCAGTTGCAGTAAATTAACTGCGACCAGTGAACAGAAATGTCGGTTTTCCTGAATAAAGGAGTGAATTAAAAAGCGGTTTCCTCTGTGGATGTCCGGCCTGTAAGTGATGGGACTCATTAGAAATGACTCTGCGTGTCATCTCCATTCTCCCGCTGCTCCGCCAAGCTTAAAATGCAATTTGAAGAATAATCACATCGTTATGAGGCCCGGCTTTTATCGCCTCACCGAGATTTTTACCGTTGATTACCGCCGCCCGCCAAAAGTCAACAAAGACGGCATCTGGAGCTGGTCGGCCATTCAGTCCGAGGAAGAAGCGACGCCGAGACGAGGGAGCTTTAGTTGCGTCTGCTGATTGGAAAAGAGCTCAACACTGGAGACTCTCCACACTCTTTTTGTTCATTTACCTTCATCCTCAGCAGGTGGACTGATGAAAACGCGTCCTTCTGCTTTCAATTATCCACCGCAACGAGTTTGTCCTTTACAACGTCCTCGTCTGGGCAGCGTGTTTTGTAATATATTGTTAAATAAAAGCGATATCTTTAAAGTCCTCCATTACTGCACCTTTACATCTACCTGGATGAGCATGAGTCAGGTTGAAGTGACAGAGTTCATGTTTGTACCGATCAGTCGTCTCCATTTTTAAGGGAGTTTCTTTTGCTAAAGTACTTCTGATTTTGTAGAAATTAAAGCCTCCAACAGCTTTTAAAAGTTGTAGTTTCTTTAGTTGAAGGTTTTTCTAACATATTTGTCAATAACTGTGTCTTTATCAGCTAGAATGAGGTTTGGAGTTCCACAGGGATCAAGACCAGGTCCCCTTTTTTTCTATTTTACTGTTTGATTGTACACCATCATGACCTTCCTGCCACATACAGAGACTAAATTGAAGTTATATCACATATTTATTTTAAAAAAATTGTGCAGAAAACTTTTCTGTAGTTGAAAGTTTTTCTCTGAAAGTTTGTCAGAAACCGTGTTTTTATCAGCTAAAATGAGGTTTGGAGTTTCTCAGGGATCAATTCTGGGTCCTTTTTTATTCGCATTTAACTGTTTGATTGTATGATCATAAAGAGATGCAAAATGACCACAAATTTAAAAAAAATTACTAAAATCGGATGCCAAACAAGTAAAATCAGACACAAAATGACATCTTTGAGATGCTTAATGATTAAAAAGAGCAGCAAAATGGCCGCAAAGACATGCAAAATTACTAGAATGTGATGCAAAAATTACTACAGAGAAGCAAAATGACCAATAAAAGATGCAAAATGACTCATATAAAATGCAAGATGATCATAAAGAGACAAGACAAAAGATCATATAGAGAAGAAAATGATTTCAAGTAAACACAAGATGACTACAAAGAGATGCAAAATGACTAAAATAGGATGCACATTAACAAAAACACAATTTTTTTAAAAAGACCATCAAAGAGATGCAAAATGACCAATAAAAGATGCAAAATTACTAACAAAAGATGCAAAATGATCAGCAAGAGACACAAGATGACCATAAAGAGGTGAAAAATGACAAAAACAGGATCTAGAATGATTTCAAGTCGACACAGAATGACCACAGAGATGCATAATGACCAGTACAAGATGCAAAATTATGAATGTAAGATGCAAAATGATCACAAAGAGACACTCAATAACCAAAACAGACCAAAATAACTAAAATAGAATGCCAAACAAGTAAAATGAGACAAAATGATCCCTTTGAGACACAAAATGACCACAGAGAAACAACATGAGTAAAATAGGATGCAAAATGATTAGCAAGAGACACATAATGACCACAAAATTACCAAAAACAGACAAAATTAAAAACATCATCAAAAAGATGCAAAATGACCATTAAAACATGCAAAATGACTAATATAAAATGCAAACTGACCAATATAGGATCCAAAATGACCAATATAAGACCCAAAATGACCAATATAAGATCCAAAATGACCAATATAAGACCCAAAATGACCAATATAAGACCCAAAATGACCAATATAAGATGCAAAAAGGCTAATATAAAATGCAAGATGATCACAAAGTGACACTGAAAGATCATAAAGAGATGAAAAATGATTTCAAGTAGACACAAAATGACTAAAATAGGGTGCCAAATGGTCACCAAGAGACACTAAATGACCATAAAGAGACCTAAATGACTGAACCTCACACTGATCTGTGGGAACCTTATGTCAGCTGATGATCAGATCTCCCCAGTGTGCAGGTCGAGTGTTCTGGTTTCGCCTTTAATTCTTCATGAAGAACAAACACTTCTGAACCTCCTCTCGTCTTTGAAGCTGCAACTCGGCATCACAAACAGCTCAACACGTCGCCCTTTAGCGGGTCAAACCCTCGTCAGACGGGAGATTATTACCTGCCGGAGAGTCCACTCGGTAATTCATCACCACATTATGTGCATACATTTGTAGAGCTGCAGGAAACAGCGTCGCCATCGACTTCCTGTCTGCATCAAACGGGGGAGGAAGCTGTAATCACCAACTGGATTATTTGGCTGTAAATCAGCCGTCTCACCTGCCCGACCTTTAATGACGAGCCGCCGCCATGTCTGACGGCCTCTGATTAAAGCCGAGCAGGGAGACGGGATTCATTTGCCTCCCGCCGAGGTGAGGGAGGAAGGGGGGAGAAAGGAGGGGGGAAGAGCATCGATAGGGAAAGTAAACACAGACATCAAAGTCATGGAGGGAAAATCAATGTATCCTGGTTACAAAGAAAAGGCCATGGAAACATCGATATCACCTCCCAGAGTCTGGAGTTTACTAATGGTACCAATAATAATAATAATAATAATAATAATAATAATAATAATATTAATAATAATAATAATAATAATAATAATAATAATAATAATAATAATAATAATAATAATAATAATAATAATAATAAAAAGTATTGGTGTTTTAAGAAGCACAGTTAGAATCTCTTGGTGTTTTTTCTTTCATAAAAGATAAATGATCTAACCCTAGCCCGACAGAAGAGATAAAAAATTACGAGAATAGCACGTGAAATGACCGGAAAAAGATGGAAAACCATCCTAAGGTGGCAACAAACAACAAAGAGACACAAAATTACCGAAAAAGAGATTAAAAATGGCTACAAAAAGATGCAAAACAACTTTAAAAAGTTGCAAATGAAATAAAATATGAGGCAAATGGCTGCAAAAACATCGAAAATGATGAAAGTGAGATGCAAAATGAACATTAAGACATGCACAACTACTAAAACCAGATACAAAATGACTAAAATGGGATGCAATATCGTTACAAAGACACAAAAAATGACCACAAAGAGATGCACAATGAATAAACAAAGATGCAAAAAGACCACAAAAAGAAGCAAAATAACTGGTTAAGATCTAGAGGCACTAGAATAGGATGCAGGTGACCACAAAGAGATAGACAACGAATAAAACAAGATGCAAAATTGCCCAAAACAGATGGACAATAACCCCAAGAAGTCAATAAATGACTTGAACCGGATGCAAAATGTCCACAAACGAAAATAAAATTATTACAATGAAATGTTAAATCCTCACAACGAGATGAGAAATGACCCAAAAAGAGATTAAAAACAACTGCAAAAAGAGGCAAAAGACTACAGGAAGTTGCAAAGGGACTAAAATATCATGCAAATGACAGCAAAGACATGGAAAATGACTAGAATATAATGGAAAATAACCGCAAAGAGATGGAAAATGACCACTATGGTATCTTAAATTACCACAGAGAAATGTAGAATAACTCTAAGGCTGCAAAAAATGACTGGAAGAGACACAAAAAGGCTCAAATGGGACGCAAAATGACCACAAAGAGATTAAACAGCAAGAAAATGACTAAAAACTGTTGAGAAATGACCAAAAGGAGATTAAAAACTCCTACAAAAAGGTCCAAAAGGCACTAAAATGGGATGCAAATGACCACAGAGACATGCACAATGACTAAAACAAGATGCAAAATTGCCCAAAACAGATGGACAATAACCCCAAGAAGTCAATAAATGACTCAAACTGGATGCAAAATGTCCACAAATGAAAATACAGTTACAACAATGGGATGTTAAATAGTCACAAAGAGATGAAAAATGACCAAAAAAAGTTTAAAAATGACTGCAAAAAGAGGCAAAAGACTACAGAAAGTTGCAAAGGGACTAAAATATGATGCAAATGACAGCAAAGACATGGAAAATGACCACTATGTATATGTATATATACTATGTCTTAAATTACCAGAGAGATGCAGAATAACTCCAAGGATGTGAAAAAAAATGACTCAAAATGAGCACAAAGAGATTAAACAGCAATAAAATGACTAAAATTGGATGGATAGATTGGTGGATGTGTGGATGGATGGATTGATGGATGGATTGATGGATGGATGGATGGATGGATGGATTGATGGATGGATGGATGGATGGATGGATGGATGGATTGATGGATGGATGGATGGATGGATGGATGGATTGATGGATGGATGGATGGATGGATGGATGGATGGATGGATGGATGGATGGATGGATGGATGGATTGATGGATGGATGGATGGATGGATGGATGGATGGATGGATATTCAACATGACCACAAAGGGATGAAAAATGACCACTACATGATACAAAATGACCACAAAGACACACAAAATAACCCCAAGGAGAAAAAAAATAACTCAACATGTCTACAGACAGACCATAAACAAATGCAAAATGACTAAAAAGAGTTGAGAAATGACCAAAAGGAGATTAAAATCACCAACTAAAAGGTCCATGAGCCCTAAAATGGGATGAAAATGACAACAAAATGATGTAGAATGACTGAAATGAGATGCATAAATACCATAAAGATTACTAAACCGGGATGCCAAATGTCTAAAAGTAGTCGTAAAATAATCACAGACACAAAATGGTCATGAATAAATCCAGATATTTTATCTGCAGCTCCAGTGAAACCAGTAAGAGACCTTTTCCTCCCATTAGCCTCCTCATATCCAGTCTATGGTTTGATTAACAGCTAACGGGACTAACTAACCTCTGCTTCCTTTAAAAACAGAGCCAGACATCAACAGAGCCAGAGCAGCTCCTGGTTTATTTCTGGGTGACCTGTTGGGAAAAAAAAGTTGGTATTCTTAACAATGGACTCATTTTAAACTGGGCTAATTGGCAGAACATCGTCCAGCTGGGATTTAAACCAATTCCCCCTGGGTTTCATGTTTCCTCTACAGCAGCTCACACTTTCAGTGGCATCAGCACATCAAAGTTATGGTCTACCCCAGAAAAGACCGAATGTGGTCAAAATAGAACTCAAAACAACCACCAGAGATGGAAAGTGACCAAAATGGGATGAAGAATGACCACATAGAGATGGACCACAAAGGTCAGAAGAAAATGGCTTGAATTGGATGTGAAACAGCTACAGAGACGTAAAATGAGAACAGAGAAGTTTAAAAAAATGTCTAAACTAGCAAATGATCACAAAGACATAAAAAACAACCACAATAAGATAAAAATGTTCACACAGATACAAGATGAACAAAATGGGATGCAAAACTACCACAAGAACATAAAAAATGACTAAGATAGAATGAAAAATGGCAAAAAGACACAAAATGACCACAAAGAGACACAAAATGACCACAAAGAGACACAAAATGACCAAAAAAGACACAAAATGACCATAAAGAGACACAAAATGACCACAAACAGACACAAAATGACCATAAAATGACAAAAAAATTACTGCAAAAAGACACAAAATGACCAGAGAGTCACAGAATGACCACAAAGAGACAAAAAATAAATAAAATGGGAAAATGACCACAGGGAAATTAAAAATGACTGAAGGGGGTTATAAAATGATCACAAATTATACAAAATGACTAAAGTGAGCTGTAAAATGGTCACAAAGAGACCATAAATGACTAAAATGGGATGCAAAATGACCATGAGGCGACTAAAACTGAACAAAACGGGATGGAAAATGACCACAAAAGGACTAATTGTCTAAAAAAACAACCTCAAAGAGGTAAAAATGCCCTGAAGTTGTAGACGCCATGTGTTTTTGTTGCATTTGTGTTTCTGTAGTGGGGGGCCTCTCATGTCAGCCTCCAGGGGCCGTTTGTTCCAGAATCCTCCAGGTTTGGCGCCGTGAAACATTAACGCTGTATGTAATCCGCCGTAATCCTGGCTGGAGACATTCTGTTGTCTCTGAGAAGTTGATGTTTGGTGAAAGCCCAGAGTCCCAGCAGTAATTAGCAACAAGCGCTCATCAGGGACTCTAATTCCACGGATATCCACCGTGAACGGATCCACAGCCGCTGGACTGCATTTCTCCCCTTAACGTTCTGAACATGATTCATCCTGAACGCTACATGTTCACAGAGTCACATTAAAGACACAACAGCTTTATTCTGATTATTCCCTGTCACCGTTTAATCCCTGAGTTTCTCTACTTATAGCGAATTAACACCTTTGAAAAGTTAGTTTGACCCACAGAGACTCAACTTGATAAAACAGAAGAACGACGACTGGAACAGGATCAGAAATGATCACAGAAAAATACTAAATCATCTCATCTTTATCTCATATCATATTATCTCATCTTTTTAATCTCTTCTCATCTTATTTAATCTCACTTTGTATTATTTTAGTCTCATATCACCTCATTTTATCTTCTCCTGTCTCATTTAATCTCGTCATCTTTTGTTATCTTATCTCATCTCATCTCATTTTAGTCTCATGTCATCTCATTTTATGTCATCTTATATTTTCTCATGGCACCTTATTTTATTTCATTGTAAATGATCTTATCCCATCTCATCTTCTCTCATTTTGTATTGTCTCATGTCATTTTATTTTATCTGATCTCATCTTATTTTAATCTCATGTAATCTCATTTTATCTCATCTTATTTATCTTATCTCATCTTATTTAATCTCATCTTATTTCATTTTATCTTATCTTCTATTTTATCTCATGGCATCTTATTATATCTTGTCTCATCTTATTTTCTCATTTTATCTAGTTTTTTATCTCATTTTACATTTTCTTATCCCATCTTATCTCTCATCTCATCTTATTTAATCTCATCTCATACTATTTTACTCTCATGCCATCTTCTTTTATCTCATCTTATACCATATCATTTTATCTCAGCTTCTCTCATTTCATTTGTCATCTTATTTTATCTCATCTCACCTTATTTTTAAATATCATGTTGTCTTATTTTATCTCATCTCATCTTATTTTAGTCTCATATCATCTCATTTTATCATCTCTCATCTAATTTTTATCTCATCTTATTTTATCATATCTTATATTTTATCTCATGTCATCTTATTACATTTTATATTATCAATCTCATTTTATCTCATCTTTTCTCTTCTTATTTCATCACATCTTATATTTTCTCATCTAATTCTATCTCATCTCATTTTATGTTCTGTCATCTTATTTTTTTAATCTCATGTCATCTTATTTATCTCATTTGATCGCATACTATCATATTATATCTTATCTCATTTATCTAACCTCATCTTATACAATCAAAGCAACCTAAAATGATGCTTTAAATATTTCCTACCTATCTTTAAAGCTGTGAGTTTCACATTAGAATTAATGGAGTAAAATCTGGAGTATTTCCTGTAATTATGGTGCAACTCCAGAGGCTTATAACACTGAAATAAAGCACCTCGGCCTCAGTACTCGACTAGAACATGTTTAATTATGTGGTTTATATTTCCCATCACCTCTTCCTCGGCCCTGACATTCCTCACGTACTTCATTACCGCCTGCTGTTGTGTTAGCGGCTGCTTCCTTTCTTTCTCCAACACGACGACCTCCATCTCCACCAACGTACCTGCAGGCTAAACGCTAATTTCTACATCCGACATCCGTGATGACCTACGCACGCCTGCTTTTCTTCCCTCAGCCGTGCGGAGCTGTAATCAGCCGAGGTGTTCTGACCACATGATTATCCCTCTCATATTGTATTTAAACGCCGGAACGAGCGCCCTGCAATTAAGGCAGCAAGAGTCGGCTTGTTCTGAAGCCGTCGGATGGATTGTGCTGCTTTCTAAAGGCTGATTTCATTTCCTCCTCGCTGCACCTTTCAATGCCGAGTCGCATTTATCAGGGATGGTGAAGAAGAGAAATTATTAAAGCTCATAAGTCAGGCTATTTTCCCCCGACAATGACAGCATTCTTCAGGGAATTAGAATGCACCATGTGGAGTGTTATCTGCAGTTTGATTCACTGAAAGAGAAGACGGCTGCTACCGTCAGAGTCGACGGTGTGAACGGACCGACAGCGACGGAAACGGGACTCAACGAGATCACAGAGAGATGCTGACGAAAAGGATGCAAAATGATTAAAATAGGTGCAAAATGATTAAAACAATGCAAAATAATCACAAAGAGACGCAAAATGATCATAACTAGATGCAAAATGATCAGAAATAGATGCAAAATGACCCCAAAGATACGCAAAATGAATAAAATGTGATGCAAAATGATCACATAAAGATGTTAAATCCTCAAAGTAGGCTTCAAAATGACTAAAAAACATGCAAAATGATTCAAATACAATGCAAAATGAAGACAATAGGATTCAAAATTATTGAAATCTGACACTAAATGATCCCAAATAGATGCAAAATGACTACAGAAGGATGCAAAATGAATAAAATGTGATGCAAAATGATGACAAAACGATGCAAAATCACCCAAGTAGGATTCAAAATGACTAAAAAGGTGCAAAATGACACAAAACTATGCAAAATCAAACAGCTAAATTGAGGTAAATCAGGTGGAACTCAGCCCAAAATTTCTGCAGAACCTAAAACAAATACTTCAGGATGAGTTGATATTTCTGCAGCTTGTCGCTGCATAACAGTTATTACAGTAGTTTACGTAGAAACACACCTTTTTCTGTTTAAACTCTGCTTCCTGTGGAGTCCAGACGAGGGTACGGGTCTTTAGAAACCATCGTTATTCACTGAGAGGATCCACGTTCTCATGTTCTCCATCGATGGACTAATAGGACGACGTTTTATTGTATTCAGTCCTCCGAGGCTTCATTGACCTTTCATGAAGCTCCTCAGGTCAGCGTCAATAAACTCCGTCTCCATAACAACCGCGTCATGCCAAACATGCGTCGCCGCCACACTGCTCTCTGCATTATCGACCTTTTAACAGCTGTGAAATTATTATTATTACTGAGGAGGAATCGATGTGTGACAGTTGTTTGGCTGCAGAGAATCGATACCCAACAGCTAAAGATGTTGTTAATCTGATTTTAATCTCAGACCGTCAAGAAGACTCGTGTTTCTAGAAATTTATCTGAAAATATTCTAATTTTTCAGTGAGAAAACGATGAATTCTTTGTTAAATTATCTGTAATGTTGTGATTTTACCTGTTAGAAACATAAATTACATGAAAATGCTCTTTGGATTGAAAGTTTATTTAGGTCATTTTGAGTCTCATTTTGTAGTTTTTTGTCTCATTTAGGTCATTTTGAGTCTCATTTTTCTCATTTTGTGTCTCATTCAGGTCATTTTTGAGTCTCATTTAGTAGTTTTGTGTCTCATTTAGATCATTTTGAGTCTCATTTTTCTAATTTTGTGTCTCATTTTCTAGTTTCATGTCTCACTTAGATCATTTAGTGTGTCATTATTGTCATTTTGTGTCTCATTTAGGTCATTTTAAGTCTCATTTTGTAGTTCTATGTCTCATTTTTGTCATTTTGTTTCTCATTTTATAGTTTTATGTCTCATTTAGGTCATTCTGATTCTCTTTTTGTGTCTCATTTAAATAATTTTGAGGTTCTTTTATGTCTCATTTGGGTTCGGTGGTGTTCAATTTCACTTTTTATGTAATATTTTGGCCATTTTGCATCTAATTGTTTTAATTTTGTGTGTCATTCTGGTCATTGTGCATCTCTCTCTTCCTGTTTTGTGTCTTATTTTGGTCAACGTAGTGACATTTAAGCATAATTTTCTGAATAAAGAACGTTAACGTCGACGTCACTCCATCAGAATGACAACCTGTAACTTCAACAGCAGGTTTTTGTGTTTTGCATCTAATCATCTGGATCCTGATTCTTTTCTCTTCAAGCAGATTCATCGACTGTCGAGTTCCTGAAAGTTAAACTTTAACTGTCGCCGCTTCAATCCGACACTTTAAATCTCAACGTCGACTCTTCGTTCCTGCAGTTTGAGCAAGAAGAAGTAAAAAGTGAGAACATAAAGAAGCTCTGCGGTGACACATTTATTAAGGTGATGAATTGCTTTTGGACGAGACATCTTGTCCTGCCTCGCACTACAGAAGTATGATTTATGATCACCTCCGAGTTCACTGTCAGAAAACAATACCAGGGGAATTATCGGCATTTGAGAATCTGTGTAATACAAATTAATGATCACATCAGACGGCGAGCCGGCCGGACCTCTCCGAATTACGCTCCTTAACGGACTGTTTTGAAACGTTAATCAATGCATGACAAAGCCATAACTCAGAGCAGAGAAGAGGAAAAACAAGCTGATTTTGTTTTCACCTTCATCGTGGAAACTAATATCTCATTTTGTAGTTTTATGTTTCATTTAGGTCATTTTGAATCTCATTTGGTAGTTTTGTGTCTCATTTCGGTCATTTTGAGTTTCATTTTTCGCATTGTCTGTCTCATTTAGGTCATTTTGAGTCTAATGTTTCTCATTTTGTGTCTCATTTTTGTCATTGTGAGTCTCATTTTGTAATTATATATCTCATTTAGGTCATTTGAGTCTCATTTTTTTATTTTCTGTCTCATTTAGGTCATTTTGAGTCCTATGTTTCTCATTTTGTGTCTCATTTAGGCCATTTTTAGTTTCATTTTATATTTTTGTCTCATTTTTGTCATTTTGTGTCTGATTTAGGTCATTTGAGTCTCATTTTGTTGTTGTATGTCTCATTTAGGTCATTTCCAGTCCCATTTTTCTGATGTCCTGTCTCATTTAGGTCATTTTGAGTCTCGTGTTTTTCATTTTCGGGCTCATTTAGGTCATTTTGTGTCTCATTTAGGTCATTTCAAGTCAAGGTCGTGTCAAAGCCATAACTCAGAGTGGAGAAGAGGAAAAACAAGCTGCTTTTATTTTCACCGTCATCGTGGAAAACACAGCTCCAGCTTCGTGTGAATGTGAAGAGTGTGACGATGATCAGCTCCACTTTAGCTCAGGAGGCTCTCACTCATTCCAGCATCATTCATCACACACTCACCAGCATCATTTCTAGATTATTAGAATGAAAAGTCCAATTAAAGGCTCTTTTCTGACTGCACAGACTGAGTGGGCTCATGTCTGGGTTCATGGAACGCAACAATCAAAGGCTTGGATTAGTTTTGACTGTTTTCTATGGCCAAGAACAAGACGAGACACGTGACAGTTATGAAAAAACACAAATGAAATCATCAGATCAGCAGTTGTGTTGAGTCGAGAGATGCAAAGACAACTAGAAAGAGACACAAAATGACCAAATGAAACAAAAATAGCCACAAATATGACAAAAAAGGACCAGAAATAGACACAAATGACCAGAAATAGATACAAAATTACCATAAACATGCATAAAATTACCAAAAGTAGACAAAAAAAGGGCAAGAAATAGATACAAAATGATAATAAATAGACACAAAATGATCATAAATAGACCAAAAAGAACTAAAAGATAGAACAATTATCAAAAATAGAGAAAAAGCACCATAAATAGGCACAAAATGACTACAACCTGACCATGAAAAAGCAAAAATGACCAAAAATTGAGACAAAATGACTAGGATGAGACACAAAATGACCAGAAAATGACAAAAAATGACCATAAATAGGCAAAAAATTATTAAAAGATTCAAAAATTATCAAAAAATAGACAAAAAGGACAATAAATAGGCATAAAATGAATACAAACTGACCACGAAAAAGCAAAAATAACGAGAAATTGACACAAAATGACCAGAAAGAGACATAAAATGACCAGAAAGAGACACAAAATGACCAGAAAGAGACAACATATTACCATAAAGAGACAAAATGCCGAGGAATAGACCAAAAAAATATCAAAAGAAAAAAACAACCATAAATAGACACAAAATGACTGGAAATAGACAAAAACGAGCAGAAAGACATAAAACATGACCAGAAATAGACATGAAATGACAGTAACAAAAAACACCAGAAGGTGACATGAAATGAAAAGAAATAGACATAAAATGACCAGAAATAGACAAAAAATGAACATAAAGACATAAAATGACCAAAAGAAACAACTCTGACCAGAAATAGACAAAAACAATCATAAATTGACCCAAAATTACCATAAAAAGACATAAAATGACTGACAAAAATAACCATAAAGAAATTAAAATGACCAAAAATAGACCAAAAAGTGATCAGAAAGAGACAAAAAAAAAAAAAATATGCAAAACGACTAAAGAGACGTGGACCGACTTCTAATAACCAAACTGTGGTTTTAATGTTGTGGCTGATCGGTTTCTAGAACCAACAGCAGCTTTAATAATCTGGATCTGATGGAGGCTGACGGCCGGTTGGTAAATAAGAAATAAACAGCTGACACACCTCGTTTAGCGTGTTTATGAATGTGAGACTCCGACTGTCCGTTTAGCTGGAATTAATGGTGTTTCAGAGGCTGAAATGTGTTTCTTCAGAGCTGCCAAGGAGCTTTATTTACATTTTACACCTGATTTCATCATTTCTGCTGATAAAAAGCTGCAGAAATCCTCATTTCACCTGTTTGCACCTGAAAGCCAACGTCTGGGTTTGTGTTTATCGGTCTCAGTGGGTCTATTTGATTTAAATCTCTGGACGTTGAGGGTTTCGATCTGCTGCATTTCATTCATCTCTGCAGTGAATTCAATTTATCTGGAGTCCAGAGAGTTTTTCTGTACAAGTGAAGGATGCCGACGCTCGACATATGAAAATAAACTTTAGAAGAAATGTCTGTTGACAAATCCAATTCAAATGAGAGCCTGTTGTCGTTTTATGTCTCAATTCATGTCTCGTTTTGTCTCTGAATTCTTCTCATTTTGTTCTCATTTTGTTTTGCCTAATTTTATCAAATATTTCTTCTCGTTTTGACTCATTTTGTGTCTCATTTTACATTGATTTTGGTCGTCCTGTTTCTTATTTTATGTCTCAGTTTGTCTCTCACTTTGGTTTTCATTTTGCATCAATTCTGGTCTCATTTTGAATGTTTTGTGTCACATTCGTCACCTTATTTTGGTGGTTTTGTGTCTCATTTTGCATCAGTTGTGGGTGTTTTTCTCCAGCTTTCTCCCTGTAGATTTATTCTCTCAGTTTTCCTCAGACTGAGGAAAGTGAATCTACTTCAACTGGTGTCTTCTAAACACATCTCACCCTCCAGCGTCTGAACGAATCACCTCTCTGAATCGAACGTCTCGTGTTTGTCTGACGCCGAACAAGCAAACCCACTCTGGCCGTCTTTTAGCAGCAGCGGGTTTCAAACTCGGCCTTTTAGCACCTCGTATCCGCCATCACCCGGTTTCTGGTGACGCAGAGATCAGAAGAACAGAAACTACTCGGTGGAGGTTTCTCACGCCGTTCCTCCTCCTCCTCATCGTGGTGAGAACTGATATGTAATGGCAGCGGTGGGACTGTGAAGCCTGCAAATAACAACACGCATATCTGGGTGGTTGCCATGGAGACGGAGTGGGAGCCCACGAGGTGCGATGGGAGATGCTGTAGCAGTGCGGCTGTAATGTCAGGCGGCGTCTTCCTCCTCATCCTACTCATCCTGAAACAGTTTCCTTCTCCTGATGTTGACGTCTCGGTGCTGGTCAGAGACAGAAGCTACTTCTTTAAAGCTCCAGACATGAATCACATCCTGCTGACGACTGCTTTTATTACCAGACAAACTGTAGATGAACAGACTGATGTGTGTCAGACTGCAGAGGAGATCAGTGATGGATTTTCAACAGGTTCTGGACAATAACGGAGCTTAGAGGATGGAAATCTGTCAGCTTAAGATCAGCTAATTTCCTTTGAATTTGGTGTTTTCATTGGATTTCTTCATGCAGAATCGCCAAACTGATCGTTTTAATGATGCGATTTGCAATGATCTGATCTGTGAGACACAAAATGACCAGAAAGAGACACAAAATGACCAGAAAGAGACACAAGATGATCAGAAAAAGACACAAAATGATCAGAAAGAGGCGCAAAACAGCTGCAAAGACTCACGACACAAACACAGAGGTGTAAAAGAACCACAAAAACACAAAACAACCAGAAAGAGACAAAAAAAATCCTCAAAGACACAAGATGACTGCAAAAAGATGCAAAATGACTATAAAAAGACACAAAACAACTATAAATAGACACAAAATAACTATAAAAAGACACAAAGCAACTATAAAAAGACAGAAAATGACCATAAAAAGATACAAAATGACTATAAAAAGACACAAAACGACCATAAAAAGACACAAAACATTTACAAAAAGACACAAAACAACCATAAAAATACATAAAATGACCATAAATAGACACAAAATGACCACAAAAACACACAAAATGACTATAACAAGACAAAAAACAACCATAAAAAGTCACAAAATTACTATAAAAAGAGAAAAATAAACTATAATAAAAAAGACAGAAAATGACCATAAAAAGACACAAAATTACTACAAAAAGACACAAAAAAACTATAGAAAGACGCAAAACAACTATAAAGACACAAAATGACCACAAAATAAAACAAAACGACTATCAAAAGACACAAAATGATCACAAATAGACAGAAAATGACTATGAAAAGACACAACCGCTAACAGATCTGCTGCTGACTCCTCTGGACTCCTTCAGACCAAATAAAATATCCGGTTTCACCAAACTGATGATTTAAAGATGGGATCTGTCCATCAGCTCGGATCTGATCTGAGCTTTAATATTAATAATTTGTGCCTCCAACTAAATTCTGCTGCTCCGTTGTGTAACATCTTTAAGAATTTATGCTCACAAATGAGTGAACTCTGCTCTGGCTTTAATATATTCTGTGTTTTGACATGAGCGTAGACGAGGAAGATGCTGAGGTTTATGACCTCAGGCACAGAAACATTAAAGGTTTCTTGGTGAGAGGAGGCTTGACGTCCTCCAGGAATTCATTTAATTTATTTCAGTTCAGTTTGATTTATTTATTTTAAACCAAAACAACCTGGTTAGGGTTTGGTCGACTGGTCTAAAAGCAAAACTAGACGTAAAACAACTAGAAAAATGACCAAAAATGTAAAACGACCAAAATATGACATGAAGCAACCACAAAAAGATGTAAAACTACTAAAAGAGGCACAATGCACCCCTGAAGTCTGGCGTAAATTATAAAATAAGACACAAAACAGCTGCAAAAATGTGAAAAAAAAACTACCAAAGTGGTACAAAAGAACCACAAAAAGACATAAAATGACCAGAATGAGACACAAAATGACCACAAAGAGACACAAAACTCCTTCACAAAGACATAAAGTTACCAAAACGAGACACAAAAAAACATATATTTGCCAAAATGAGACACAAAATAACCATAAAGATGTAAAATTACCAAAATGAGACAAAATAATTGTAAAAAGCGGTAAAACTACCAAACTGTGGCACAAAACAACCACAAAAAGATGTGAATGTTTGAGAAAAAGACATAAAACAACTGAAAAATGGTTCAAAGTGACCAAAAAGGAACACAAAACAGGAACCAAAAATATAAAATGATCAAAAAGAGATACAAAATAACGGTAAAAAGACACATAACTACCAAAATGCAACACAAAACAATTAATTCTGCAATTAATTCTGTCCTCTTTTTTCATCATTTTCTGCTATTTCTCTCATCTCAGTTGTTTTGCATCTCAGTTTGAGCTGCAGAGCTCTGGCTAGTTTCTGTATCTTCAGGGTGCTAATCTTCAATCCTGGGAGGTTAATCGAGCCACAGTAAAACATTTACACAGCAGGACCCTTTAATCTGATCAGTCTGATTGATGAAGCAGCTGCTACATGTCAGAACTTCCTGTGTTTTTAAAGGTTAACCTGAAAAGGCAAGAGATCTTTGCCTGTATTTACATCCAGGTAATGATAGCGTTGATTCCTGGATGAAGTTTCGTTAAAACCTTCTCAGCTGCACTCGTCTTTTTTCAGCTGTTTTGAGCCCAAATAAAGCCTCATGTGTCGGAGTGTGGTATTTATCTTATTGATTCCTCCATGGGAATCCATTGAATGTAGTGGACATAAAGAGTCTGACATCCCATAGAGACGAAGACGAACAATGAGCTGATATCCTGTTCAGCAGCAGTGAACTCTGGGTAATAAATCAATGCAGCTGACAACTGTCCAGCAGTCGGTTGGTCCCAACGCTCCGAGCTCCTAAAGGCCAACCGGCTAAACATGTTGAAAGGCCATCCATGCCGATCAGGAGGATCCCGAGGGGCTGTCGGTCTTATCTGGCCTCCTGCTGGTCGTCTGTTAGCCGATAGCAGCCGGCTAGAGCTCACCAGGGACCTGATAAGCTGCAAATTAGAGGCCAGTAGAGGAACTGACCATGAAACCGTCGAGGAGGGCTAGCTGGATGACGAGACCTCCTTCAAATACTGATCCAGCTCCACGCGTGACAGCACAGATTTAGGGTTTATTACATGGCAGAAACACCATGTAATTATTCTGGACCACAGCTACAGTGGCTGCATTTCCAATGAACAGTCTGAGATCACCAGCTTCTAGTCCTTCCTGCTGTCAGACAGGGTTCAACTGGAGCTAGTTAGAGAAAATCTGAAGGCCTCCTGCTGCAGAAAATGAGACACATCATGACAGAAATGAGACTAAATGAGGTAAAATGAGACACAAAACAACTAAAATGAGACTAGATTAGATGCAAAATGGAAATAAAATACGATGTAACATGACAAAAATTAAACAAAATGCAACGCCAACTGTCCAAAATGAGAGAAAATGAGATGACAAATGAAAAAAAATAAAGAAATGAGATTCAAAATGACTAAAATGAGACAATAGATGACCAAAGTGGGAAAATGAGATGCAAAATAGCCAGTACGAGAAAACAAACAAGACACAATACAACCAAAATTAGAAATAACAACAAGCAAAACAAAAAAATGAGAAAATAAGATGCAAAATAACCAAATTGAGAAAAAAGAGAACCAAAGCAACCAAAATCTGAGAAAATGAGCCATAATATGACAAAAATGAGATAAAATGCGATGCAAGATGGTAAAATATGATGTAAAATGAAAGAAAATTAGACAAAATGTGAAACAAAATGAGAGAAAATTAGACACAAAGTGAATAAATTGAGAAAAAAATGTAAAACAATAAAAAGTAGAGAAAATGAGATGAAAAATTACAAAAATGAAAGAAATGAGACTCAAAATGACCAAAAGGAAACACAAGATGACCAAAATGTATGAAAATGAGATGCAAAACTGAGAACTGAAGGATTCCTTACATGTCAGAAACACCATGTAATTATTTAGGACTGGATCTCTAATGGCGCATCTATGTTCATTCATCTTCTACTCCTTCCTGCTGTTAGAGAAGATCCTGCTGAACGTCTATAAAATCTGTTCGTGACTGCAGAATGAAAAACGACCTCCTGCAGCTCACATTTGTTCATCAGAACATCAGAGTCGTGTTGAACTCTCCCTGCTGAGAGGTCTCATATTCTCAGCTCAGACCTTCTCATTAATTCCATCTGGATCTTCTTCATCATGGACAGAAGTAAGAACAGGTCGACCAGGGGGCTTCCCCTGTAAAATAACACAAGAAGAGACGATAAATCAGACAAAATGAGATGAAAATGAGAGATAATAAGAGAAAATGAGATGCAGCATGACAAACATGAGACATGATGAGAAAAAAATGAAATGGAAAAGTGACTAAAAACACACTAAGACCAAAATGAGACAAAAGAATGAGAGAATGAAAGAAAATGAGACACAAAATGAGAAAACTGAGACAGAATGAGAGAAAATGTGAATCACAAACAGGTAAAATGACAAAAATGAGAACAAACCGAAATGCAATAATGACCTAATAAGACCAAAATGAGACAAAATAAGGTGCAAAACGACAAAAATGAGAATATCTGGGAAAGAAAGATCAAATGTGAGACGTAAAAGAACCAAAATGAGAAACATGGAGAAAAATGGACCAAAATCAGACAGAAACTGAGAGGAAAACATGCCAAAGGGAAGTCAAAGAGCCAAAAACATCCTATACTGTTAAACTTTATGTGCTCTGGTCGTACAGAGAATGTTTTGGTGGTTTGAGTTGAGGACCAGACCGACAGCCGGCCTGAAGACTCTCAGGACATCTGGAGTGTTTGAACAGGAAGCAGCTGCAGGTCAACTTCCTGTCTCTCTACGGGTTTAATGTTGGGAAGATGTTTTACTGCTGAACACACTGAGACAAGGTGAGGAGGTGAGGAGGAGGAAGATGAAAGAGATCAATCCAACATAAGTCAGTAAAGCTTATGAATGCTGCATGAACAGACCTCTGACCTCCACACATGGTGTTTGTTCCTAGAGATGGAAAATGTTTTTACATTTTATGGTTCTTCTTTTATAGATTTATTAAAGATCTTCTGGAAATATGACAAAATCTGCTGGGTCATAAATATACAAACAGAAACGTGAAAATTTGGTTAAATTTGTCCGTTTCCACCTCAGTTCGGTTCTTCTGGTTTCAAGTTAATCCTCATTCTTTATTATTCTGTGTAGGATAATACTGCCACCACCATACTTGATGGTAGGTTTGGTGTTCTTGGAGTTAAAAAAAAAAGTCCAAGACCTGCCCGAGACAGTCCGAAACCAGTCCTAAACCAGTCCTTAATAGGTCTGAAACCAGGATCAAAATTAAACCTAAACCAGTCCAAAACATGTTCAGAACCAGTCAGAATACAGTCTGAAACCAGTCCAGAAGCACTTCTAGAAAGCCCCAGAGCATGATACTGCCACCACCATGCTGGATGGTAGGTTTGGTGTTCTTGGGGTTAAAGGCCTCACCTTCTCTCCGCCAAATATATTTCTGCACATTGTAGGCCAAAAATTATCAAAATGAGACACAAAATGACCAAAATTTAGATGCAAACAACAAAAATGAGGCAACAATGTCCAAATGAGACACAAACAACTGAAAAAGAAAGGAAAAACAACCTACATTAGGCAAAAAACAAGCAAAATGATACATCTAACTACCAAAATGAGGTTCAAATGATGAAACACTGCATGTAAATGGACTCATTTATGTCCTGGAGACCCTCTATATGACGTATACGGCGGTCACAGTGCAGTAATACACATAAATACTTCATCTTTGTGTTTGTTTTGTGAGTTGTAGTCGGGATAAATACATGACAGTCTGCAGTAAAACAGCCTGTGATGATGCAAAGGTCATCGGCCAACATGTTGATGGATCCTCCAGTCTCATGCTTTCTACTTCCACACTTCTCTGGTTTACAGTTTGATGCTCGTCAAACGTTTCCCGGCGGCTGAATCTCATGACCTTTCAGCAGTTAACGGCGCTCCGTCAGGATTCCGGACGCCTACAGGCTCCAACGCCTCGTTCATGACATTAAGCCGGATGTCTGCAGGTCGAGGTTTATTCTCAGAGTCAAGGACACAGTCGTCCATCATCCAGCAGAGATGAACTCTAACCTGTCAGGAAACCGTCCAGCCTCCTCTGACCAGCAGGGAACGCTTTGAGCTGCATGACTCAACTCAAAAACACAAAATGAGACAGAATGTGACACAAACAAGTGAAAAAGAGACACTCAGAGGGAGGCAGGTTAGAATGGAGGATAAATCTAATGTAGAGAAAGATGAATGAAGGATGGAGGCCAGAGGGAAGGAGGAGGAGGAGGAGGAGGAGGAGGAGGAGGAGGAGGAAGAGGAAGAGGAGGAGGAGGAGGAAGAGGAGGAGGAAGAGGAGAATGAAGAGGAGGAGGAGGAGGAGGAGGAGGAGGAGGAAGAGGATGAGGAGGAGGAGGAGGATGAGGAGAATGAAGAGGAGGAGGAGGAGGAGGAGGAGGAGGAGGAAGAGGAAGAGGAGGAGGAAGAGGAGGAGGAGGAGGAGGAGGAGAATGAAGAGGAGGAGGAGGAGGAGGAGGAGGAGGAGGAGGAGGAGGAAGACGAGGAGGAGGAGGAAGAGGAGGAGGAGGAGGAAGAGGAGGAGGAGGAGGAGGAAGACGAGGAGGAGGAGGAAGAGGAGGAGGAAGAGGAAGAGGAGGAGGAGGAGGAAGAGGAGGAGGAAGAGGAGAATGAAGAGGAGGAGGAGGAGGAGGAGGAGGAGGAGGAGGAGGAAGACGAGGAGGAGGAGGAAGAGGAGGAGGAGGAGGAAGAGGAGGAGGAGGAGGAAGAGGAAGAGGAGGAGGAGGAGGAAGAGGAGGAGGAAGAGGAGGAGGAAGAGGAGGAGGAAGAGGAGGAGGAGGAGGAAGAGGAAGAGGAGGAGGAAGAGGAGGAGGAGGGGGAGGAGGAGGAGGAGGAGGAAGACGAGGAGGAGGAGGAGGAGGAGGAGGAGGAGGAAGAGGAGGAGGAGGAGGAGGAGGAGGAGGAAGAGGAGCAGGAAGAGGAGGGGGAGGAGGAAGAGAAGGAGGAGGAGGAGGAGGAAGATGCTAACAAGTGAAGCTGATCTGTGGAGGTGAGAACCAGAGGGAGGACAATGAGGATGATGAAGGAGGCGTTGATGCATGAGAATCCTGAGACACCTCCAGGCCTCCTCCTCCATCAGAGGGAGGATTCCTCCGTCCTGCAGCCACGACAGAAACTCCATCTGAGCACAGTTTAAACCCCAACTGTCTCTTTGTGCTCGTTTTGTGTCTCTTTGTTTTCATTTTGTGTCACTGTGCTCATTTTGTGTCTCTTTGTTTTCATTTTGTGTCACTGTGCTCATTTTGTGTCTCTTTGTGTCCTTTTGTGTCTCTTTGTGCTCATTTTGTGTCTCTTTTTCGTCATTTTGTGTCTCTTTGTGTTCATTTTGTGTCTCTGTGTTCATTTTGTGTCTCTTTGTGTTCGTTTTGTGTCTCTTTTTCGTCCTTTTGTGTCTCTTTGTGTTCATTTTGTGTCTCTTTGTGTTCATTTTGTGTCTCTTTGTGTTCGTTTTGTGTCTCTGTGGTCGTTTTGTGTGTCTGTCATCAGTAGAAACACCTGCTGTCTTTCTGCAGCAGGTCTTATTGTCTCTCTAACAGTATAACTCCGTTGTGTTTGTGATGTTGTTTAAAAGTTCAGGTTGTGGGTCTGTGACCTGGTGTCAGCAGCTGTTTGTTCTTCCAGAATGACCTTGGACGTGATGTTGAGGTGCTGCCAGCTGCTGGTGGAGGATCACGGCCCGAGACGATCGATGGAGTTTGTATTTGTGTTGTTTATCCTCAGCTTTACAGTCCTTCAGAGGCCACACGGCCGGCACCAACACACAATGCTAGGTTATAGGACTTAAAGCTGCACGGCTGATCATTTCTAGAATCAATGTTCTACGATGAGGCAAAAACAACCGAAAGAAGACACAAAATGATTAAAATGAGACACAAAATGACTATGAGACACAAAACGACCAAAATGAGACATAAAATGACCTAAATAAGACACAAAACGACTAAAATGAGACAAAAAATGATTAAAATGAGACACAAAATGACCTAAATAAGACAAAAAATGTCCAAAATGAGACACAAAATGACTAAAATGAGACACAAAATGACCTAAATAAGACACAAAATGTCCAAAATGAGACACAAAATGATTAAACTGAGACACAAAATGACTAAAATGAGACATAAAATGACCACAATGAGACACAGAACGACCAAAATGAGACATCAAATGACCAAAATGAGACATAAAATGGCCAGTATGAGACATAAAATGACCAAAATGAGACATAAAATGGCCAGTATGAGACATAAAATGACCAAAATGAGACACAAAATGTCCAAAGTTGTAATTTTGTGCCTATTTTGTAGTTTTGTGTCTCTTAGTTGTAGTTTTGTGTCTATTTTGTAGTTTTATGACTCTTTGTTGTAGTTTTGTGTCTGTCTATGGTCACTCCATGTCAAGTCTTGTTGTTGCTGTTTTTCTTATCTTTGTTATAGTTTTGTATTTGCTTAGTTGTAGTTTTGCATCTCTTGAGGCAGTTTTGTGTCTGTGGTAATTTTGTCTCTTTTTGGTTGAGTTAGTTTTGCATCTCTTTGTTCTAGTTTTCTGTGTCTTTCTGGACATTTTGTGTCTCTTTGTTGTCTTTTTGTGTCTATTTTGTAGTTTTACGATTCTTTGTTGTAGTTTTGTATCTCTTCGTGGTTGTTTTGCGTCTCTTTTTGCGCCTCTTTTTTGTAGTTTTGCGTCTCTCTCTGTGCGTGTCTTGAGTCTTTTTGTACTAGTTTTGGATCTCATGAGGTAGGTTGATCTATCTTTTTGGTTGATTTATGTTTCTTTGTGGTGCTTTTGTGTCTTTTTCTTGTAGTTTTACATCTGTTTGTTATAAGAAACTGTTGTGTATTTCACATCAAGACTATTTTTCCTTCGTCACATATTCATGTCCCCCTCTATGAACTGCATGTTGATCATTGATCATAAAGCAGGGATCAGTAAAGTTTTTCTGATTATTTCTGCGTTATTATTATTATTGTCCGTATCTGACTGTGTTCTTTGTAGAAAGACAGCGTTCGGCAGGAAGCTGAATCCTAATTTCCTCGATCAGAGCCTGGAAACTTTCCTTTCCGTCCAGATGTTTTGGTTGGTGTCTCCGTAATAAAGCTCCAATGATGAGCTCCACTGCTCTAGCAAGACAATCGCTCCCCTTATTGTCAGAGGTAAACAATTCTTTGAGGATTAGTGGCCAGACTACACGTCACGTCCCAGTGCTTCACTTGTAAAAGGCTTATTTGAATTACAAAAAATAAAAGAATCTAAAATCCCCGACGCAGCCGGAGAACACGCAGGGCTAATTAGCTGCTGCTAAGCAGTTTACACAAAGACGGTGAATTATGACTTTACTGACTGTGGAGGGGAAGCAGGATGAAATATACAGAGAAAAATCTCCACAACAACCAGACGGCTTCCTGTAAAACTTTGGACATTCATGTTCCTCAGAAGATAAACCTATCTAAATATCTCAATAACTATTAGATGGATTGTGAGTTGCAGACTGGTTCAGGTGTTCATGTTCTCCAGAAGATGATTCCTGCTTTTGCGGTTTTAATCTAAATATCTCAATAACTACTGTATGGATGGCTATTCAGTCTGGATCAAGTGTTCATGTTCCCCTGAATATGAATCTCAATCATTCAGAGAATATTCTAGCTTTCCTTTAATGCTACTCATTGGTTGGAATTGAAGTGTCTCAAGGACACTTAACAGATTTAACTATTTAAGAGATTGTGATTCAGTCTGGTTCAGGTATTCATGTTCTCCAGAAGATGATTCCTGCTTTTACGGTTTTAATCAAAATATCTGAAGAACTATTTAACGGATTGTGATGTTCATGCTCCCTATAGGATAGACCCTACTGACTTTGATGATCAATTTCTCAACAACTAATAAATGGACTATGACACTATCTGGCTCAGGTGTTGATTTTTCTTTTTATTTCCCATAAAGCTGTGTGCATTCATGCTCCCCAGAAGAAAGAACCAGGTGCTTTTAGACTTGAGTGATAAGCACCACTAGCTGGCTGAAATTTGTGGGTTTTATTTAAATATTTTTGACAACTATTGAATGGATTGTCGTCATTTTTTTTCAGACATTCATCATCCCCTGAGGATTAATGTTAATGATCCTGGTGATTCTCTGGCTTTCCCCTCAGTGCTATTCTCAGGTTCTCAATCGTGGTTTCTATTTAATTATCTCAACAACTACTGGACAAATTGTGAGGCAGTCTTTTATTGTGAGGTTCTGGTGGTCTTGTTCCCCAGAGGATGAACCCCTCTATAGTAATCCCTTCCCGTTATTATGTCTTTCATATATTTGGGGTTAATTTCCATATCCTAGAAACTACTAGAGGGATTGTGATGCATTCTGACTCAGGTGTTCGTGTTTTCAAAAGGACGATTCCAACTTTCCCCGTGACCTCCTGACTTTATTATTTATTACACACTTGTGGCTTTGATTTAAAGATCTTTACAACTACCACAAGGATTAAGATGTGGTCACGTTCATTGGAGGATGAATCCCAATGATTTCAGGTTTTGGTGAGAAACTTTCCTTCCACCAGAAAATTTTTAAAAATGTGGCTTTAAATTAAATATTTTTACAGCAAATGGATGGATTGTTATTTATTTATTTAAAAATATTGATGTTTTTGGACATTCTAATGCCAATGAGTATAAGAATGAGTAGAAACTCTACTCACTGTCTCCTAAAGCCTCCATGTTAGATTACTTATTAATGCTGCACTGAGCTGCGTCGCATGTCCTACATCCATGCTGCTACGTGATGTGAACGAGGTCATGGTGGATTTCTGGGATCATATATGTGCAGCTTTAACATGCGTGTTCGGAGCCATGAAGACGCCCCTGAGAGCACACAACAGTGATCCAGCTTTAATCCTGACAGTGCAGGGGGGATTTAGAAAGGCGACCCCTAATCGGCGTTCAAAGGACACCTGAGCTTTTAGACTAATACCCACAATTCCCTGCACCTGCAATCTCTTTACACAGACATTGAGGTGTTCTCTGGATATTTAGCTGTAAATGTCACATTTAAACGAACAATAAACCTTCTCGTCACAGAAGGATGGCAACTTCCGACCCACTAAAAATTGTCAATTTAACGGCTTTTATGACAAAAGTTCACAAAAAAAGGACTCTTTATATTAATATCTTTGGAGTCTAGTTAAATTAGAAATGGAAGGAAGATGGAACATGTGGAAATCTGACTACAGGTGATCATCCACGGTGGTGGCAGCATCATTAAATGAAACATGGTGGTGGAAGCATCGTTAAATAAAGCATGGTGGTGGCAGCATCATGATGTAAAGCATGGTGGTGGAAGCATCATTAAATGAAACATGGTGGTGGAAGCATCATTAACTGAAACATGGTGGTGGAAGCATCATTAAATGAAACATGGTGGTGGCAGCATCATTAATAAAGCATGGTGGTGGCAGCATCATGATGTAAAGCATGGTGGTGGAAGCATCATTAAATGAAGCATGGTGGTGGCAGCATCATTAATAAAGCATGGTGGTGGCAGCATCATGATGTAAAGCATGGTGGTGGAAGCATCATTAATAAAGCATGGTGGTGGCAGCATCATGATGTAAAGCATGGTGGTGGAAGCATCATTAACTGAAACATGGTGGTGGCAGCATCATGATGTGAAACATGGAGGTGGTTTTTCAGATAAAACCAGACATCTGATTGTGTTTCATTCATAATTCAGTGAATGTTAAAAGTGCTTATTAACATTTTCTGACATTTTTCACACAAACAATAACCAGTTATACAGAAAATAACAGTTAGCTGCTCTAATAATGACAATAACTGTTGGCTGCAGCCTTACAGCTGACGGATTAATACGACCTTTCACAGGTTTACCATGTTAATTACTGGATGAACAGGAGAAATGGCTGGATAGAAGCTGAAATAATTCAGCTGCTACAGCTGTAATACGGTTTTATACATCAGTGGAGCAGATTTCTGGTTAATAAAATGTTCTTAGATCAGCTCAGAGAAGAATCCTGCAGCATGTTTGATGCAATCAGGTTAATGATCAGAATAATAATCCTGTGTTTGAGTGAATTACACTAACGGCCATGTGACCCGCAGCACAGTTATAGTCATGAGCTCACAGTGCATTATTATTATTATTATCATTATATTATAGCATTTTATAGAGAAATGCACATTAGGATGACTGAACTATAATCTGAATCTATGAATCTGCAGCTAGAAACCAGGACAAGCTGTTCTCCAAACAAATTCACGTCCAACAGACACATTTTTTCTTTACTTTCTTTCTTATTCTCATCATTTCTTTCTCATTTTTGACATTTTGTGTTTTATTTTGCCCATTTTCTGTTTCATTTTTATCATTTTTGTGTCATTTCCTGTGTCACCTTATTAATTTTTGTCTCATTATACCCATTTTTCTTAATTTTGTTTCTCATTCTCGTCATTTCTTTAGGATTTTCGACATTTGCCTCATTTTGTTCATTTTATGTCAATTTGGTTGTTCTTTTTTCATGTTTAGGTATCTTTTGACTCTTTTTTGTCTCATTTCTGTTGTTTTGTGTCATTTTGCATCTCATCTTAGTAATTTTTTTGCTTCCGTTTGGCCATTTTCTTTCTCATTCTCATCATTTCTTTCTCTTTTTCAACATTTTATGCCTGTTTTCCATATTTAAGTAGCATTTTGTATCATTTTACACCTCATCTAAGTAATGTTTTGCTTTATCATGGCCAAAAATTGTTCAGTCTTTATTTACTTTCTCATTCTGTGTCTTATTTTGACATTTTTGTGTCAAAAACAATAACAACGATACCATTCATCATCATTTGACTTCCTGCTCTTCTTTACTGATGATTGGTCATTTTAATCTCAGAGAAAAGTGGTAGCTCTTCCCTCCAACTGAACCGCTCGTCTGGTTTTACTTCACGAGTCTGAAAGGAAACAAAAAACCCGACAGCTCTGAGGGAAACGACACAAAGCCGGTCAGCTGATGAAAGACGCAACAACGGCAGCCGATTAGACTTCAAACATTCTGCTTTTCTCTGCATCAAAACACACAAAAAAACACTGCAAGGACTCAGAAGTGAAGGAACCAAAAGAAGTGGAAATGGACTGAAACCAATCAGAAGAAGAAGCAGCAGATCTCAGTTTAGACACACAACACAGGGGGAAACAACGAAGATTCTACAAAGGAAAAACCTCATGTAAATGTATTTCTTCCGGTTTTTCTTCATTTATCCATGCAGCATTCTTTAACTGCAGCTTGTTTCCATGTAAACAAAATGTTCTTTAAGCTAAAGTCTTATCATATAAAAGCAGAATTTTACCAAAAATGAACAAATAAAACCACAAAGAGATGCAAGATGTCATCAGAGACACTAAACTGTAACAAAGACACAAAACTACAACAAAGACATGAAAAACTAAAGCAAAAAGCAAATCTTCAACAAAGAAACACAAATGGACCACAAAGAGATGGAAAACAACCAGAACAAATAGATACTAAACTACAACAGACACAAAATTACCACAAAGACCCAAAATGAGCACAGAGAGATGCAAAATTACAACAAAAAGTAAAAAACTACAACGAAGAGACAAAAAACTACAACAAATACACACAACTACAACAGCTACAGCAAAAAGATGCAAAACTACAACAGCAAGATGCAAAACTACAACAAATAGATGCAAAACTACAATAGAGATGGTAAATTTTCACAAAGACAAAACTACAGAAAACAGATGCAAAACTACAACAAAGGAAAATGTGAAATTTAAAGTTTAGTTTAAGTTTGTTCTGTATGACTTTTGTTTTCTGGATTAAATTAGTGAAAATAAACTTTCATATACTAAAAAAAATCAGAGCAGAACAAGAATCCCCAGCGGATCCGTAAAAAAGGACATTTCAAAGTGCTTTTTCACCACAGCAACAAGTATTTATGTGCCAATAAAATATGTTTTATTTCATGTAGATTTTTTCCATGCAGATTAATGTAAATTGTATGTTTTTAATGTTTATCAGATGGTGTTTATTGTGCATAAACCAGAGGAAGGTGGATTCAGGAGCTGCTGCAGTGTGACTTTCTTTAATGCACTCAGTAAATCAGACGATTGATTAGCGCTCAGAGCCGAACAACAACAAGCCGCTCGGACACTTTTATGGTGAGGATTCATCACGCTGAGCCCCGGAGCTCCATGTTTCCATTAAAAACCAACTTTCTGCTGCTTTCAGCCTCAAGCCAAACGGACTCATGTAAAATAGGAAATTAATGAAGGAACTAAACACAGCTGCAGCAGGTTATCAAGTCAGGATCAGCAATAAAAGGAATAAAACACTGGATCAGGACCAGAAATACTGGATCTGGAACAAAACACTGGATCAGGACCGAAACACTGGATCAGGAATAAAACGCTGGATCAGGAATAAAAGACTGGATCAGGAATAAAACACTGGATCAGGAACAAAACACTGGATCAGGAATAAAAGACTGGATCAGGAATAAAACACTGGATCAGGAACAAAACACTGGATCAGGAATAAAAGACTGGATCAAGGAAGAAACACTGGATCAGGAACTTGTTTTGGTCGATTTGTCTAATTTTATTTCTGTTTCATTTTGGTCACTTTGTGTCTTATCTTAGCTGTTTTGCCTCATTTTGTTTCTCATTTTAGCCATTTTATGTCTCATTCAGTTATTTTGTCTCATTTTGTTTCTCATTTTTGTCATTTTGTGTCTCATTTGGTCATTTTGTCTCATTTTGTTGTTACAGAATAACACCTGTAACCATGGTAACTGTTGACGCTGACTGAAGCTAAAGTAGCATCAGGTGCTAAGGTAAATGCTGTGGGAGGACTTCCTGCTCCAGCTTCAGTCTGAGCTGTTTTCAGTGTATTATTTCTTCTACTCTCTGATGGTATTGTTTCAGTGTATTATGAACATGTCTGCTTGTCCATGCACGGCTCTGCTCCGCCCCATCAGATCCTCTCATAAAGACGTATGAAATTAATTTCAGGCCTCGATGAATCGCGGCGACTCCTCCGGCAGGGGATCGGTGTCGTATAGATTCTGGAATCGGTTTCTAACGAGCCGCCGTTGGGCTTCTGGCAGGAGGAAAACCGAGAGGATGATTTCACAAAACCTCCGACGTCGTGTCCGAACTAAAGTCTGAAACTGAAACCCATAGTAGCTCAGTTTAAACACTCAGGTTCATTCAGGTTGGTTTTACATCAACACAATGAGGAAGTAAATATCTGAGAGGTCAAAGAGAAACTGATGTGTTTTCTGTCAGATTATCTCTTGATTTTTAACTTGTTTTAACCACAACCACCTGTTTTTATTCACTGAGCATCACTACTGCCTAAATGTTTGGTTTCAAAGTAGAGTTAACATCTTCCTCATTTCTGCCTTATTCTCATCATTTTCTGTCTCATTTTTGTCATTTATGTGCTATTTCCTGTCATCTTTGTAAATTTGTCTCATTTTGGCATTTTTTTCTTTATTTTCTTTCTTCTTCTCATTATTTCTTTCTCATTTTTGACATTTTGTGCCTCATTTTGATTGTTTTTACCTCAGTTTGTTCATTTTCTGTCTCATTTTTGTGTCTTTTTTTTCAGATTTTGGTCATTCTGTGTGTCTATTTTGCCTTATTTTGGTCATTTTGTGTGAATTACTGGTTGTTTGCCATCTAAATTAGGTTATTCTCATTTTCATCATCATTTTGTGCCTCATTTTCAGTGTTTTTACCTCATTTTGTCTGTCTCTTTGCGGTCATTTTGTGTCTCTTTATGGTGATTTTGTGTCTTTTTCTGGTCATTTTGTTTCTCTTTATGGGCATTTTTTTGTCTATTTGTGGCCATTTTGCGTCTCATTTTGATCATTTTGTGTCTTTGAGTTATTTACTGGTAAATTCAGAGCCAGGAGGCAGAGCTGCTGGATAATTGGTGCAGAAGCCTCCAACATAAAGCCAGTCTGAAGCTGTGTGAGCCTGAAGACGGAGGAAGAAGCTCCTGCAGAAACCCTGAGGCTGCACACTGATGGTGTCCGTCAGGTTCATGGACTCGTAATGGAGGCGAGGACTCGGCTTTGTACCTGAGGGACCGGAGCAGAGGTGAAAGTGGGCGGCAGAGATGAGGAGGGAGGAGGTCATGTGGAAAACAACGGTTCAGTCGCATTACTTCCTCCACTCACCAGTGCGACGCCCCCAAGGTTCCCATCTGGTAAAACACCGACAGAAAAGACGGAGAGGAAACAGCAGAGACTGAATCTGAGGAAGGTTTTCTGCTGCTTCGTGTCACGTAGAGATGAGGTTTCTTTTTCCCTCGATGATTTACTTCAGTCACTGCAGATGAATCACAAGAAAAACCTTCGACTGGGAGTCCAGAACTCTGAGAAAAACTCTTATTAGATGGAAACATTTACAGGTTTGAGGTTGATTTACATGTTTTTGTACTAGTTTCATGTATTTTTTATTGTTTTGAGACTCTTTGTGGCTGTTTTGTGTGTCTTTGTTGTCATTTTGTGTCTCTTTTTTGTGTCCCTCTGGCTATTTTGTGTCCCTTTGTGGTTGTTATGTGTCTCTTTGTGGTTGTTTTGTTTCTCTTTGTTGTCATTTTGTGTCTCTTTGTGGTGGTTTTGTTTCTCCTTGTGGTCATTTTGCGTCTCTTTGTGGTGGTTTTTAGTCTATTTCTGGTTCTTTTATGTCTTTTGCTTCTTTTTTTGTGTCTCATTTTGGTCGTTTTGTGTCTGATTTTAATGTGATTTTGCCCCATTTTGATAATTTTATGTCTCGTTTTGGTGTTTTACGTCGTTTTTGTTTCATTTCTGAACATTTATGAGTTTTAAAAGCTGAAACCGTCGAGGTGTTTGTGGAAGAATCTGCAGAAGGATTTTCTCCACTCTGTCATTATATTTGTCTCCTTCACTGATTAGCACCAACCAGATTATTAATTCATTCCTTTTTTTCTTTCTGTCTTACAGAGACAACAATAAACCGTCTTCATCACTTTAAACAGAAAGAGAAACGTCGTCTGAAGTGAGGAAGGACGAAAAGTCGCTCAGCGTTTCATTAAGACGGATAAAAGGAGGCAGGAAATCCTAAAAAAGGACAGAAAGAAGAAAAGCCGACGAGAAAAAAGCCTCTTTGTGGGAATAAAAAAAGGATTCGAGGCCGATGAGGTCGGACTTTCAGCTTCCTGTTGGTGTTTTCATCGGACGGATGATCCAGTAAATCCTCGAGAACCGTTCTAACGAGCTCACAGTGACATGAAAAGAAGCATTCAGAGGCCGAAACGCAACAGAAATAACAATCCTCCGACTTCACAGACACTCCAGGTTTGGTTTAAACAGCACAGAGATGTTTGGACATGAAAAGAAGAAGAATAGTTCCAATTCTGGATTAAATACAACCAGTAGTTTGACAATTTTGTTTCTCATTTTGGTGTTTTAGGTCATATTTGCTTCATTTTGTGTTTCATTGCAGACATTTTGTGTGTCATTATCTACCTCAGCCTCATCATCATACATGTTCTGGTACTATTTGACATTTTTTTTTGGTGCGTTTGTGTCTCCTTGTTGTCATTTTGTGTCTCTGTTGTCGTTTTGTGTCTCTGTTGTAGTTTTGTGTCTCTTTGTTGCAGTTTTGTGTTTCTTTGTTGCAGTTTTGTGTCTCTTTGTTGTTGTGTTGTGTCTCTGTTGTAGTTTTATGTCTCTTTGTGATTGTTTTGTGTCTAATTTTGGTACATTTTGTGCTAAATTTGAGTTTTTTCTGCCCTACTTTGGTCATATCGTGTCTTTTTTGTCATTTTTTTGTTTCATTCTGATTGTTTGTTTCATTTTGTGTCACATTATCCATCTCATTCCAGTAGTTTGGTCGTTCTGAGGAGCTTTTTGGTTGTTTTTGTCTCATTTTGGTCACTGGTCAGAGATAAACCTCCCGTTAGACACACAAAATGATCACTAGTAGATATAACACGGCTGCAAAGACGAACAAAACAAGCACAGAAAGACTCAAACCATTAAAAACAAGATGCAAAATGACCAGATAGAGATGCAAATTGATGCAAAACTAATTCAAAGAGAAAACCACCACAAAGATACACAAAATAACCTGAAAGAGCCACAAAACAGCATCAAAAACACATAAAATGACCTATAAGAGCCACAAAACACACAAAATAACCTAAAAGAGCCACAAAACAACATCAAAAATACACAAAATAACCTAAAAGAGCCACAAAACAGCATCAAAAATACACAAAATAACCTAAAAGAGCCACACAACAGCATCAAAAATACACAAAATAATCTAAAAGAGCCACAAAACAGCATAAAAAAATGTATAAAATAGCCTGAAAGAGCCACAAAATAGCATCTAAAATATACAAAATAACCTGAAAAGCCACAAAAACACACAGAATAACCAAAATAACTTATCATTTAATTACGTTGCAGCATGAAATATAAAAAAAACACATTAATTTACATTTGAAGCCTAAACTGGAGATGAACTCGACACCAATAATTATTACTATTATTTTGACAAATATTAATTGACACAAAATAAAAATAAGAGCCTCTAAATAGCATCAAAATATCTTAAATATATAAATCATTGTTAGTATGTTTTTTTGTTTAATTTTCAGTTTTTGTGTTTTTTTTACAGAAGACATTTTGAATATTTGTTTTTTTTTTTAATGCTACAAGTCACAAAACATTGTCAAAACTAAAATAAATGTAAAAAATCCAATTTCTTCCATGTTTTTAGAATAAAATCTTCCATAAATCTGGATGTAAATAATAAATGAACTAAACTTTCAGAATATTGACAGAAATAAAATGAAAAGTGGAGATTTATGAGTCAAAATAGGAGAAAAATCTGATTTAATTGGTAAAATTTCTCATATTCTGAAAGGAAATCATCGTTTAACCAACAGATGTGACGATTAAACTTCTCCAGCTGGTTACTGAAATTAAAAAATGTTTTGTTTCAAGTTTCTCTTCATATTTAATGTTTAAATGTTAATTAATAAATCTACATTAACATAAAACTGAAAAAAAAGCTGCTTGGAATCTCTGGTTTCATTCCATTGATAGATTAAAGTTTTTCCAGGTTTAGAAATAAACAAAAAAAAAAACTTCAATCAGAGAAATGGGGAGAAAAAACAGTGAAATTCCAGATATTATTTTAGAGAAACCATCATTTAATCCAGCAGAAATATACATCATTAAATCATTTTCTTTGTTTCTTAAATTTAATGTTTAAATGTGAATAAATTATCATTAAATTATAAAACAGGAATCTGAATATTAAATAAAACCATCCGAAATATTCTTCTTTCATTTAGTTGATGAATTAAAGTTAAATCTTTTTTGAAAAACTGCAGAAATCACAAAATATGGTCAATTAGGAGGGAAAAATAACTTTCTCTGTGGTTTCAGGAATAAAATGTTTTGGAAATGAGACTGAAAATAATAATGATTAAAAAAAAAAACTACAGTCTGCAGCCAGAAAATTCTACTTTTTCCATATTTTCAGGAAGAAAAAGTTCTAAAATGTTCTATAAATTAGGCTGTGAATGATAAATATTATTACATATTACATAACTAAATATTTATTTATTTATCCAAAAAAAACTCAGCCTTATTCTGCATAAATTTTCAAAATGTAAAATAAAAATCTAAATAAATAAGTGTTTTGGACATTTTCTTTTGCTGATTTACTAATTAGAAAATGAAAAATTTAACTAATAATAACAAAAATTAAAACAAAAAAAAGCAAAATTGTGCATTAATGCCTCTTATTGTCACATAAAATAAAATAAATGAAATGAAAATTTTAATTGAATTAAATTGAATTAAAATAATCAAAATTAATAAAAAGAAATAAATTAAAACTAAATTAAATCAAAATTAAATTAAATTAAATTAAATTGAAAAAAAAATGAAATAAAAACTAAAATAAATAAGATAAAAATAGAATAAATGAAATCAAAATAAAATAAAATTACAATTAAAATACATAAAAGTAAATGAAATAAATATAAAATTTAATTAATTTTTTAATTGAATGAAAATCGAAAACATAATTTCATAAAAGTAAATAACTAAAAAATAAATTTAATTAAAACGTAATTAAATTGAATTAAATTAAATTAAAATAAATTTAATTGAATTTAAATGAAAAATTCTGTTTAATAAAAATAAAATAAAACTAAAGTAAACATTTTTAAATAAATACAATTAAAAATAAAATAAATAGTCTTTTTTTCTTCTTTTGTGTTTTTCATGATCCTCAAATTCAGGCACTGAAATTAAATCTTGCATCAATTTATGGGACTGAAAAACTGAATAAACTGGAAAAACTCAGCATCATTCTTAAATTTAAATCAGCCAGTTTTTTGGGGGTTTTTTTAATCCCAGATTTAAAATATGTGAGAAAATAGTGACTAAATAAACAGGAATAAATGAACAACGGATTGAACTAAATCATTCTCAGATTTAATTCATTTAATAATTTCACATTTTCACATAAATCCAGATGTTTTTTGTTTTTCTGCAGCAGCTGCTTGTTTTTGTACTGATGAAGTTCTGAAGCTCAGAAATGATGAAAAAAAAAACACGGCTTCATAAATTCTACTAAAACTACTGTAAATAAAACATCAGCTGATTCTGAAGAGGTTCTAGAGGATTTTCAAGTCCTGACCAAAGAGATAAATCCTTAAATTAGAGCTTTGTTGAAGTCAAACCAGAACAAACATCAAGCTGCTTCTGAGAGTAAATCTGTGATAAATGGACGTGACGCCGTAAATCAGGTCCTGAACTCGTTAAACGATCTGCCGCCTCGTTTAGACGCACCGGTTGGAGGTTATTGATCGATCAGAGTCCATCGACAGTCTGTCTGCAGCATCACAGCAGCGATCAATAATCAGCAATCTGTCGACTGGGAGCTCCATGTTTGGACATCATTAAAGGGCAGTGGAATAAAAAGCTCTAAACTGCAGTTATTGATGATTAAATCTGACCTTTGGCTGCTGCAGGTTTATTAACAATCAGCAAAACAAAAACCAGATGGAGGATCAATAAAGAAACTGATGTTGTTTTAATAATAAACTGTCCAAATGACTGAAAATTTGTCCAAAATGACAGAAATATGTGACATAAAACTTCTAAAGACATAAACATTTGTCCAAAATTAGTTAAATTTTGGCCACAGTGACTCTAAATTCATTCTAAATGAAAAATATTTGTCAACAGTGATTCCACATTCATTTCAAATGGCAAAAACTGCCTTGAAAGTTGTTGAAATTTTTTCAAAATGACTCATAAATGGTTCAAAATCAGAAAAATTAGTCTAAAATGATAAATATTGGTCCAAAAGTATTTGAAATTTCTCCAAAATGGTCAAAACTTTTCCAAAGTGACTAAATTTGTTTTTTAAAAAAAGCAGGTTGAATAATAATAATAATAATAATAATAATAATAATAATAATAATAATAATAATAATAATAATAATAATAAACCTTGATTCAAAGTGACTCAAAAACTGCTCAGAATACCTCAAATCATATCCAAAATGACAAAAACATTTTCTAAAACAACTTAAAATTATCTGAAAAGCCGAGAAGGCTTGCCTTAAATACTGTCAAAAAATGATAAAATTGATCTAAAATGACTTAAACATTGTTAGAAATGCTCAAAATGTGTCCAAATTAGTTAAAATTGATCCAAAATCACCTGAAATTTGTCCACAATGATTCTATATTTGTCTAAATGGAGGAAATTGGTCTCAAAGCATTTGAAATTTGCCCAAAACAAGAAAAAAAATGTCCAAAATGACTCTACAGTAAAATGAGCTACAGTGGATTAAAAATGACCCCAAAAAAATAAATACAAAGTGACTCAAAACTTGTTCAAAACACCTAGAATCATATCCAAAATCCCCCAAAATTCTCCAAAATGACTCGAAGTTTGTCCAGAACAACAGAAACTTGTGACATAAAACTTCTAAAGAGGTAAATTTAGTCCAAAATGACTCCAGAAGTGTCTAAAATGGCAAAAACTGGTCTGACACGTCAAAACTTCTCCAAAATGACAAAAAAAAATCCAAAATTTGTGACAGAAACCACCAACAGCCAAGTTCTAATGCTATCAAATGCTACCAGCTTAGCATGTTGGTATCAGTGGTAGCTTCCACCTCAAACCACCAGAACCTCCTTAAACAGAAACAAGAAGAAGCTGATTCCAGATTTAGTTCCTCTCACCTCTTTAATCCATGTTTCCTGTCGTCATGTTGAAGGTTCAGGTCTTCATGGTGGAACCTCCGCAGATCGTCTTCAGGTTCCTCTGAGTCTTTAATCCACGTTTGCTGTTGTCACGTAGAAGGTTCAGGTCTTCATGGTGGAAGCTCCACAGATCATCTTCAGGTTCCTCTTAGTCTTTAATCCATGTTTCCTGTCGTCACGTTGAAGGTTCAGGTCTTCATGGTGGAACCTCCACAGATCGTCTTCAGGTTCTTCTGAGTCTTTAATCCATGTTTGCTGTCATCATGTAGAAGGTTCAGGTCTTAGATCTTCATGGTAGAACCTCCACAGATCGTCTTCAGGTTCTTCTGAGTCTTTAATCCATGTTTGCTGTCATCATGTAGAAGGTTCAGGTCTTAGATCTTCATGGTAGAACCTCCACAGATCGTCTTCAGGTTCCTCTGAGTCTTTAATCCATGTTTGCTGTCATCATGTAGAAGGTTCAGGTCTTAGATCTTCATGGTAGAACCTCCACAGATCGTCTTCAGGTTCTTCTGAGTCTTTAATCCATGTTTGCTGTCATCATGTAGAAGGTTCAGGTCTTAGATCTTCATGGTAGAACCTCCACAGATCGTCTTCAGGTTCCTCTGAGTCTTTAATCCATGTTTGCTGTCATCATGTAGAAGGTTCAGGTCTTAGATCTTCATGGTAGAACCTCCACAGATCGTCTTCAGGTTCCTCCAGAGCTCTAGAGATGATTCTATTCCAGCAGGTTCCTCACTCTGGTCTTCAAACTGCTGCTTCTCCTGGAAACTGGCTGCAGATGAAAAGCCTCAGTTCCACTTCCTGTTTCAGGCTCCGCCCACATTCACTGACGATGCATTCAGGTCACCTCCAAGGTTGGAAATGTTAACATTTTCACAACATTTATGGTTTTTACTCAGTTTGTTTATGTTTTGTTCTGTTTTTATCTGTTTTCTGGAGTCAGGAGTCTCTTTGGAGATAGTTAGTCTCATTTATGGGTTTAATGTATCTTTGTGTTCATTTTCAGTCTATTTGTGATTGTTTTATGTATATTTGTGGTCATTTTACGTTTTTACTGTGTTTCGTGTGTCTTTAAGGTCATTTTGAGTCTGTGGTTGTTTATTTCACTCTTTGTAGCCATTTTGTTTACATTTTTGATCATTCTGAGTCTCTTTTTGTGAGTCTCTTTTTGTGAGGTTCTCTTTGTGGTATTTTGTGCATCTTTCCAGATGTTTTAGGTTTTTTGCATTATTTTGTGTCAGTTTGTGGTCATTTTGTGTCCGTGTGGTGACTTGGAGTCTCTTGGTCAATGTTTTGTGTCTTTATGTGGTTACTGTGCATCTCTTTGTGTTGTTTTGTGTCTCTTTGTGGTCATTTTGAGTCCCATTGGGATTGTTTTATGTATATTTGTGATCATTTTAAATGTCTTTGCTGTGTTTCTTGTGTCTTCATGGTAATTTCCAGACTTTCATGGTTGTTTTGTGCATCTTTTTGGTCTTTATGTGTCTCTTTATGATCATTTTGAGTCTCACTGTGGATGTTTGATGTATATTTGTGGTAATTTTACATGTTTTTGTTGTGCTTTGTGTGTTTTTATAGTCATTTCCAGACTTTTTAATGGTTGTTTTGTGTCTCTTTGTAGGGTTTTTGTTCATTTTGTGCATATTTGTGGTCATTTTGTGTCTCTTTGTGGTCATTTTGTGTTTTTTTGGTGATTATTTGATATTTATTTGTGGCGTTTTGTGTCTCTTTGTGGTCATTTTGTGTTTTTTTGGTGATTATTTGATATTTATTTGTGGTGTTTTGTGACTCTTTGTGGTCATTTTACATGTCTTTGTTGTGTTTGTGTGCTTTTATGGTCATTTCAAGACTTTTTAAGGTTGTTTTGTGAGTTTTTTTGTTCATTTTATGCATCTTTGTTGTCATTTTCTGCCGCTCTCAGGTTGTTTTCTATCTCTTTATATGACCTGAACTCTGGTTAAATTACAGACCTGAGGTCAGATTATTGCTGCTCTTTATTTCAGCTTCATTTTCTGCTCCAGGCAGTAAACCGGCGTTGACCAGGAGAGTAGAAGTTGTGGTCCTGGGGACGTGGATTCCAGTTTATTAAGCTGCAGATGAATTTAGCGGCAGCATCACCAAACCTCATTAGTTCCCATCAGCCCACACACCACAATCAATCTGGCCTTATCTGGCGTCTGATGGGGGGAAGTCTGGGGAGGAATTGAGTTTGAAGTGGAGTGCAGCGGCTCTGGGCATGTTGCTGATTTAGTTTTTATATCTGTATTTATGATTCAGCAGGTGCGATTCAATTTGCTCTCCTTCCACTGGATGCCGGCTCCACTTCATCTTCAGGCGGCTCTGAGCAGAGGGATGTTTTCTCCACTCTCTGGGAGGTGCAGATGAACTGGTGGAAAGATGTTTCTCTCTTTGAATGATGGGGGGGGTTAGTGTTTTTATTTTTTCACCGCTCAGCCTGTTGAATTCTGTGGAAGGAGGAAGGAGGAAAGAGAGGAAACAGCCTTCAACCTGCTTCTGACATCAAAAAAAAGGAAGGAAAAAGAGTTTCAGACTGTTTGTGGTGATTTTGTGTGGTTTTTGTCATCATTTCGTGTCGCTTTGTGGTCATTTCATGTCTGTCATAATTTTGTTATTGTATGTGTCTATTTGTGGTCATTTTGTATCTGTTGTTGTTTTGTGTCTATTTTTGGTTAATTTGTGTCTATTTGTGGTTAATTTGTCTTTATTTGTTGTTATTGTATGCCTTTGTGGTTAATTTGTGTCTATTTGTGGTCACTTTGAATCTATTTGTTGTTGTTTTGTGTCTCTTTTTGGGACATTTGTGTCTATTTTTGGTAAATTTTTGTCCATTTTTGGTCAATTTGTGTCTATTTGTGGATATTTTGTGTTTGTTGTTGTTTTGTGTCTCTTTTTGATTAATTTGTGTCTATATTTAGTTAATTTGTGTCTGTTTGTTGTTGTTTTGTGTCTATTTGTGGTTGTTTTTTGTCTAACTGTGATTGTTTTGTGTCTACTTGTCGTGTTTTGTGTCTACCTGTGGTTACTTGTGTTTTGTGGCCAGAGGAAGGTGAAGAAACAACCTTCAACCTGCTTTTGAAATCAGAATAAAAAATAGGAAAAATCGTTTCAAATGTCGCAGGTTTAGATTTAATAGATCAGATTCAGATTCAGATTCAGATTCACTTTATTGTCATTGCAACAAGTGCAACGAAAGGTAAGGTGCAGGCCATACAGTGCAAAATACAAAATATATATAAAAGCTTTGTAATAATAAAAACAAAAACACAAAATGACAAGATGGATTTAAAATTAAAAAGGCACCATTAAAACACAGGTTGAGGTATTTACATAAGAGCAGAGAGAAACTGTAGTTCGTATATACAGGATGAATATTGGATATTGCACATGAGGTAGTGGCAGTTGCATATATTGCACATATTATGGACCAGTGTTGTTTAGGGCTCTTACAGCTGTTGGAAAAAAGCTGTTTTTAAGTCTTTTTGTCCAGGT